>NC_091579.1:17978856-17988856 GCF_042767895.1 Penaeus vannamei
GGTAGCAGCCATTTTCGATGTCGACTGAAATATTATTTTTTCACATTACCTTAGAAAACCGGCAATTGTGGCTCAATGATAAGAGATAATAAAAAATGAGATTATTTTCTGAAAGCTTGTCAAATTTCACATAAGACGAGACCAACCTTCATTTTTTTGGAATAATTTTAAAAATCTGGCAAGCATCAAAAAAGCGATAATGAAGAAATTTTTCATACAAATATATGAACATGGTATGCCATTCATATGGTGTATTTTTTCTTTTTGTTTTCATCATACATAGTTTGATCTATGAGAAAAACATTTCAAAAATGCAAACCTCTCCCCCCCCCCCTAAATGGGGGGTAGTTTTCCCAAATGTTCAGGATCACCACCAAAATTTTATGGAATATCAATTAGACTAAGACAAACTTCAGGTAAAATGTTTTATTCAAATCTGTTCATAACTACCAAAGTACAATAAGCGTCTAAGATTAAAACACACCTTTGGTTAAAATCTCATTAAAATGTGTTCATAACTTTTAGAAATATTAGAAAACACAAACAAAAAAACAAAGAAACAATCAACGAACATACAAACAAAAAAACGGAAGTAACAATACAAATAAACAAAAGGTCATGGGGTGCACGAAAATTATCTATATGTGCTTATATACCTTATATACATATTTTTACACCGCAATGTACTCGTTTTTCGACTTTCACGGGAGTCTGTGAAAATGGCTACGCGGCCCCGTAGAGTTATGCATTCTTGCTCTCCATAGGTAAAGAGCGTGAGTTACCGCTTTTTGACGGCCCCGGCAGCGATGAGAAAAGCTTCCCGTCCGACTGGAGAAAGGTTATTTTTTCGACCAATATTATACTTAGTAAAACCCCATTAGAGCAACAATAATAGGTAAATAATAGGTAATTATATCAATAACAAGTATTTCGCACATGATTTGTCATGCAAAATGTATAATTAATAAATTGGAAATAAATCGCGATTATTAGGTCCTTCACATTTTTACGCATAGCACACGTATTTTCAGTCCGATTTTAACATATTATGGCTCATTTTGTAGATGAATAATAGTTCTATTACATGCCGCCATAAGAATTTGCAATATTTTCATGTGCTTCTTATAAAAGTGACATATATTTTCAAAATCTCCTATTACGGTGTTTTCACAGTCACTTCCGGAAAATATTCACCAAAAAAAAAAAGTAAGGTTGACTTTTAAAAAATGCCTTCTGCATATTATAGTAGAAGGATAGTTCTATTCAGATACAATTTTTCTTTTTTGGATTTTAGATAAATATTTAAAAATGGTCAATGTAGGCCTATAGACACGAAAAATTACTGCCACCCTGCTTCACTATACGAAAGATTTTGAGAAACCGTTACGTGCTGGCAATGTCCGGATGACTTCAGAGTGCAGGTAGATGATTATAGATAATTATGATTTAGGAAGATTATGCTTCTCCCTTTAGTTTTTCATACCATAAGGATTATGAAAAAAAAAAAACATCAATGACCGTTACTTCGGAAGTATACTTATTTTTTTCAGGCAAATTTATGGACGCAAATTTTGTCCAAGATAAAACGTATTATGGCTCTTTTTGTAGAAATATAGTTTGTCTAGGGAACTTAGGAAACGGAATTTTCGATTTTTTCCTGTGTTTCTTGTAAAGTTGATATATAAGTGACGAAAATCTGCCAGTCGACTCGCTAAAATATTTCCAAAAAAAGAAAAAAAAAGAAAAAGTCGAAATCGAAAAAAGTGCTCCCTACGTTCCCTAGATAAAGGATGGTTCTGTATAACGAAACAATTAGAATGACTGCAATTTTCTCCTAATGTTTTTTCTTGCTTGAAAAATGGTCTTTTTTTTGCGGTGATTTTTTGTTTTATGACTATAATTAAAAAACTGGGCGATTTCGAAAACAAATCTACCACAGAGATCAGGCTAGGGTCTAAATAAAAGGGTGTGCGTTTCATCAAAATCGGCAAGAAAATTAAAAAATCAGAAAAAAATAGACGATCCCCTGAAGCTATCATATGGCTTCATGTCTTATTGTTGTATACGCTCCTACCAATGTTTGTAAATTCAATGGAAAGAAATGTTCTACGCCAAACTAGCATCTGCCTCAGACAAATGTCACCGGCGAGATACTCTTATTGTTCTGGGTGCCTTTAATGCAGTATCTGGAAATGATTGAGCTAGCTATGAGATGTCTGTTGGTCCCCATGGTTCGGGAGCTGATGCCGGTAGCAAGAATAGCCTCCATTTCTAGGACTTTGCTAGGTCCCAGAATTAGGATTTCTGGCTCCTGGTACCAGTGCCCAGACCCACATCCTTGGACTTGGTACAGCGATGCGGGTAATGCAGCCAAGGAGATCGACTCATTAGCACTCGTTGGAGGATCCTCCAGGACTGCAGGATGTATAGGAGTGCCGAGTTCTGTGGCACTAACCATAGATTGGTTGTGACTACCCTCTGGGTCCACTTCAAAACTCCCCAGCGGTCCAATGATCACCCTAGGGTGTTTCACTTGGACAGGTTGAGGGAGGAGTGTCCCTGGGGGTTTGCTGAAGCAGTCTCTGGTTGTTTTGCAGTGTTTGACAATCTGACAGACCCTGTACTTCTGTGGGATACCTTCAAGCAAAACGCTAGATGTAGCTCAAGAGATGATTGGTGAGTGGCCGAGATTAAGACAATTTTATCTCACAGGAGACACTGGATGCCACAGATGCCTGATTTGTGTGGCTCGTCTGACATGGTATTGGGATTTTTACTGTTCTCAGGTGCGCAGACCTTGGTCGCTGTTAAGAACGGACAAGGAACAGTTTATTAGGACTCTTACAGAAGAGGTAAAAGGCCATTTTTTTAGTAAATGACCTTGGTCCTTCATACCAATCCCTGAGAAAGCTGCACTCCAAGCCCTCTTCACAGGTCACAACAGTTCACTTAGTAAGTGGCCAGATCGTCTCAGATCCTGTTGCGGTGCGGGAGCACTGGGTTGAGTATTTTGAGCGGTTGTACCAGATTGACCCACCAACAGTTAACTTGGATGCGGGGAGTGCCGAGATTCCGTTGCCGGACCCACATATCACATAACTTACTGAAGTTAGGGGGGTGATTTCCAAGCTGAAGAGTGGTAAAGCAGCATGTATATGCGGCATCCCAGCTGAACTGTTAAAGGCTGAGGGTGAACCCATGGTGCAGAGGTTGCATGCTGTCCTGGCTGTCATCTGTCGGTCTGGTGCCGTTTCCCCTAACCTATTGTGGGGTATGGTCATCCCTCTCTAGAAGGGGAAGGGGGACCGATGGGACTGCACCATCGAGGCATCACGCTGCTCAGTATACCAGGCAAGGTTCTCGCTCACATCCTTCTGAGACGTATCAGAGACCACCTACTGAGGCATCAGAGGCAAGAGCAATCTGGATTCACTCTTGGTAAGTCCACAAAGGATTGTATCCTTGAGCTTTGAGTTATTGTAGAACGCCGTCGTGAGTTCAGCCATAGGCTGCTTACAGCCTACATCAACCTCAAGGAGGCGTTCGATACAGCGCATCGGGAATCACTCTGGGAGATCCGGAGACTGAGTGGATTATTGGACTAATAGCAAGTCTGTATACTGGTACTGAATATGCTGTAAAGTGAGGCAAGGCTGTGTCCTTGCACCAACACTTTTCAACACTTGCATGGACTGAAGAATGGGCAGAGCTACTGTTCAAAGTCATTGTGGAGCAACTCTAGGCTAAGCTCAGGTGGTCACGTCTGCTATATTTAAACTGTCGTATAACTTCTTAAATTGATGCACATTTTTGGCACACTCTATGTTTTTTGGGAGACTGTTCCCTGCTTCAATAGTTCTGTTTAGGAAACATAATTTTTTGACATCTTTATCACCTCTTCTTACCTTGAACTTTTTGTTGTGTCCTCTCACCCTTCTTTTGTTCAAGATTAAAAAGTCCTCTTTATCTATCTCCACTCTTCCTATAACAGTTGAACAGCATAATCATGTCCCTCCTTTTCCTTCTTTCTTCCAAGGTAGTAAGTTCTAATTTCTCATAAGTCAGATCTCTTAGAGTATGTGTCCATATCGTGGTTGCTCTTTGAACTCTTTCTAGTTTGGCAATATCCTTTTTTAAATGTGGACTCCATACCACTGCACTGTACTCAAGACTTGGTCTTATGATTGCTATAATGATCTTTACCATATCTTCATCCACATACACGAATGCCCTTTTCATGTTGGCAATCATTACTAGCATTTTACGGATCATTTGTTTTAGGTTTCTATTTATAACTACTCCAAGATCTTTATATATAAGGGTGCAACATTAGCTAGTTTCCAACTTTTTGGTAGTTTGCCTTGTCTAAGTGAATTTTGCAATATTAACAATAAAGGAGTATATTTTTCTTCAGCACATTCCGTGAGCACCCAGTTAGAAATTTCATCTGGTCCCTCTGCTTTGGTCTTGTCTAATCCGTTTAGTAGATCTTTTATTTCATTCTTTTTGAGAGTGATATTTTCGATGTTTTTTATGTTTGTATGGGTATTTATTTACCATATCAAAGTGTGGATCCTGAGCAAACACGGACTGAAATTTCTCATTTAGGATTTCACACATTTCTTCCTCCTTAGAATACATATGCTAATTGTCTTTGATGGCGCTAATTTGATCTCTACTCTTACTTTTACTGTTTATGTACTTAAAGAAGAGTATTGGTTGACTTGTACATTTGATGATTATATCCTTTCCAAAGTCTAATTTCGCCTCTCTCATGGTTTGGGTATACTCATTTCTTCCCACATTATATATCATACACTGTCTGAGATCTATGTCTTCTGAATATTTTCCAAAGGAGTTGCTTGTTTTTTCTCATTTTCTTGCATTTGTCATCGGAAATTTTTGGACATTTCTTGCTTCAGTTTTGAATTTTGATATTTATTTTTCCACTCCTCTTTTTTATAGACCTAACACAATTTTGAATACTGAGCATCAAAGTGCTCATCGTCCAGAAGCGTTCCCAAGTTTATGCTATCAAAGAAATCGTTAAGGCTTCAATAATCACCTCTTTTGAAATTATAGTTTTCCTTTCTTTCTTATTTACGATAAGTTAATTTTTTTCTTGTGGAACATGGTCGCTTTTTCCTAAAGGAGGATAGTACTCGATATCCTCAGTTTCGTTATGCTTTGTGAATATTAAGTCAAGCATAGACGGCCTCTCTAGCCCTCTTATTCTGATATGATCTATTACATTCTGTAAAAGATAATTTATGACTTCTAGTAATTTAGCATTCCACGAATGTGTTTTCGCTCTGGGATAGAAATCTTCCCAGTCGATTCTGCTATTAAAACCCCCAGTGATAAGAATTTCTTTTGCATTGGTTTCTGAGAGTTGTAGCACTTCTTCCGGGCTGTTTAATGTCTCTTGAAGTAGTTTTTGGTAATTTTCTTGTGACCACACCGATGTATGAGGCGGCATATATACCGTGGTTATTATTATGTTTACCCCGTTTGTTTCTGCCTCAATTACCTGCAGTTCACTTTGGCGTCTTGATAAATTTCTAATTCCTTTGTAATAATTCCTTTCCTTGTTAACATTTCTACCCCCCCCCCCTCAAATACCATCTGCTCTATCATTTCTCCAAATATAATAGTCTTTGAGTCTTAATGTTACATCGTCTGTGGAGGGATCCAATTTGGTTTCAGTGATACATATTACATCTGGTTTATTCATTTCAAATATTGTCTCAAGTTCTAGCAACTTCGAAGATAAACCTTCAATATTTTTATAAACTATTTCTATATAATCTTTCGGTATCCCTTTTGGCTGCATGGTTAAAGTTTCGCTGTCTCTACATCTTGGTTCCGATAGTAGACCTCTCACCTTCCAAATAAACAAGATTTTCTACTCTTCAGTCCTTTGTTCATTATTTGTTCCATTTTTTTTTTTTTTTTTTTTTTTTTTTTTTGCAGGGTTTCTCTGTCATCTTTGGTCATATTTTCTCTTAACCAGATTTTCTTATTTTAATGGGTAGGTAGGATTTTGGCTTTCTTTATTATATCAGTTACCATTTGCTTATTCATGAAGGTTACTTTTAGAGGGTGCTTCTTTCCCTTTGCGAATAGTCCCAGCCTCCTGTGAGCTATAATATTCTGCACCGCGAATTCGGGAATTATGACCTTGAGAACGTTTACAGTCAATTTCTTGTTCTCGTTGTATCGTTCAGTTTCATCTACAATTTTTTCTTCACGTCCCGGTATGGCAATGTCTTTATTTACATCAGCCAAATTATCAATATTTCTTGCATGTTGTCCAAAGTGGGATCTTAATTTCTTCCTTTGTGATCTTCATGTCTTTCTATTTTTTTTTTTCCATTTTATTTACGGTTTCTTCTATCTTTGATATATCGGAATATGTAGCTATCATATTTTTTGCCTCTTCCATTATCTGAGCCGTTGCTTTCGATCTGCTTAACAGTTTCTTGTACTTTGATTACCTCAACTTTTTCCTGCAGATTCTTTACTTCGGTTTCATTTCCATTGCCAATCTTTGTTTAACTTTTCCTTGAGTTCTTTGATTTTCATGTCAGATTTTTCCATATTTTCTCTCTGAACAATCGTGTTTTTGCGCAAATTTTCTACCAATTCCTTCAGATATACATTTTCTTTTCGTATTTTCAGGCATTCTGCTACCAAGTTGTCTACCTTGGCTTCAAGAGCCTCAATTCCGACTGCTGCTTCCGCTAACTTCATTTTTCTCAACTGATCTCAATTCTTATTAATTAAACAAAAAACAGAGCTCTCACGTCCCGGCTCACAAAGCCACACTATCTTTTTCTGTTTTTTTTCTTCCAATTATTCCTTTACTTTCTAACCCAGTTTTTCCTTTCAATATGAACTATACACATTTATATTACCCATGGCTAGCAAACAAAACCACCCATTATTCAATTCTCTCCGTATTCAACATATAAGAACTGTACTGCAGTGATGCACTGCACTTCTCGTATAGGCCTGTGTGTGTGTGTGTGTGTGTGTGTTTGTGTGTGTGTGTGTGTGTGTGTGTGTGTGTGTGTGTGTGTGTGTGTGTGTGTGTGTGTGTGTGTGTGTGTGTGTGTGTGTGTGTGTGTGTGTGAGTGTGCACACACACACACACACACACACACACACATATACATACATATATATATATATATATATATATATATATATATATATATATATACAGAGAGAGAGAGAGAGAGAGAGACTCAAAATACGGCGCTGTTTCCTCGACGAGTTAATTTAAGAAAGTCCTCAAACGAAACAGAAAATCAGTGCAAAGGAAAATTAAAAGCGATATCGGGAACAAATTAGAGTTCATCAGTATAGAATCATTCTGAGCAATTTCCAATGAATTCTGATCGCGCAGAATCAAATGGGTGTCAAGTTAAAAACAGAGTATTGATGTAAAACCGTTTGCACTTTTCTGAAATATTTATAACAGGATATCGGCTCTGTGAGATCGAGAGTATCGGATGGGAAATAGGAGAATACACATACTCAAACACGTATAAGCACACACACACGCGCGCATAAAGACACACACCCCTACGCGCGCGCATACACACACTCCCACAAACACACAAACATGCGGATATAAATACACACCCAAACACATATTTACGGACATGAAAATAACCACACGTACGCCCCCCTCCCCTTTCCCGCCGACATAACCCTGCTGCTCATGCACACAAACACATACTAGAACCCCCATCCCCTAACACACGCACACTTATAAATATGAAAAACCTAATATCCCCATTAGAGACCAAACATTTCGCTACTTATCAGCGCAAGTGCATAATGCCATCTTTATTAGGACCGTTTTCTTATTTACATACTTATGCGAGATGAAAACATTTGTATGCATGGCGCTGTATGGAAGGCGTTGGTATTATAGCTTTAAAGAGTTTGTTTAAGATTCCTTAACACTCGTAATCTCTTGAAAGCCCACCTTTCGAGAGTATAACTGAACCTGTTAATTGTATATTTCTAAAGCACATTTTAGATTGCACAAAGCCTCGAGCTTGTGAAAGTAAACAGATAGCATTTTGCTGGACACACACACACACACACACACACACACACACACACACACACACACACACACACACACACACACACATATTATATATATATATATATATATATATATATATATATATATATATATGTGTGTGTGTGTGTGTGTGTGTGTGTGTGTGTGTGTGTGTGTGTGTGTGTGTGTGTACGTATATGTGTGTACACACACATATATGTGTGTATATATATGTATGTATGTATTTGTTTTTTATTTATCTGTTTATAAAAGGTGCTTAGGACTAGATTTAGTAATGTCTCTTCAGCAACGTAACCAACACCGCCCTTGTACCAGTAAATCAAAAGAGGTTATCATTATGAAACGAAAACCAAACAAAACCAAAACACGTTTTCTATGGCCAAGCTTTAGAAAGAAAACGACTTCGGTTCTCCTTCATCCTACGCCGCATTACCAAAATTCTTTAATGAGAAGATTAAATCACCTTTATGTCAGAGGTTGATCTCTTTGCCGATACTTAGTCCATTTTCCTTTGATAACCTGCGCCATTCAGAGGCTGTGCTGATTTTCTTCGTCCGAACTTATCTCGAAGAGGGCTTAACGGGGGACCCAAGATTCTGTCATAAAACAGGCACGGAACTGAAATTAAAACAACAACAAAAAAAAAGAAAAAATGCCATATAACGGACCGCGACGATTTTGGTATCGATGGATTCCTCTCAGTCTCTAGTATCCAAATATATAGAAATTATTCCAATGCCTCCCCCAATCCCCACAATTGAACACAAAGAATCCTCCACGTATTTACGCCAAGAGGGAGCGTCGGACAGACCTTGGGACATTCCTGCATGTCGGTCGTACGCTCTCTCCTGCCGTGATTATGTGGAGAATTCTTTATGTTCCATTGCGTGGAGCATAAATTTCTACATTAGACAATATAGTGATGACTCTATGTATATTACTGATACTTAATCCCGCAATTTTAGCTATCGGGGCCAAGATTGTCGCTAATAGACATTTCTGCGCATTAATTTCAATATATTTAGGTACAAGAAAGTGAAAGGAATGAATCCCCAAAACGTCGCGATCCGTTATGCGGATCTATTGTGTGAAATTACCAAATTGACCTATTCTTCAACTTAAAGTTTAGTTTAACTTTCTACTAGTCTGCTTATCCATCTGTTATTCTATTGTATATCTCTACCTATTTATCTATATAGTCTGTCTCTCCGGTTACCTGTCATTCTAACTATGAAACAGTGCATTAATAGAGTTTCATAAGTAGAGAGAGAGAGAGAGAGAGAGAGAGAGAGAGAGAGAGAGAGAGAGAGAGAGAGAGAGAGAGAGAGAGAGAGAGAGAGAGAGAGAGAGAGAGAGAGAAAGAAAGAGAGAAACAGTGGCAGAAAGAGAGAGAGAGAGAGAGAGAGAGAGAGAGAGAGAGAGAGAGAGAGAGAGAGAGAGAGAGAGCGAGAGAGAGAGAGAGAGAAGGAGAGAGAAAGATACAACTGAAAAAACGGTGCTGTCTACTTTACGATTTAGTCCAAGCAGGCCACATAACGAAACAGAAAATCAGTGCAAAGGGATATTAAAGAGATATCAGAAATGAATCAAAGTCTGTCATTATATATATATATATATATATATATATATATATATATATATATATATATATATATATATATATATATATATATATGTATATATATATATATGTATGTATATATGAATATATATATATATATATATATATATATATATATATATATATATATATATATGTATATTTTTTTTTTTTTTTTTTTTTTTAGTAATTCCCAGTGAATTCTGATCGGGTGAAACTGAATGAATCTCCTACTGAAAGTCTTGTGTGTTGATAGAAAATCTGTTTACTTTTCAGTTTTTTTGCGACAGGATATC
>NC_091579.1:17993856-17996356 GCF_042767895.1 Penaeus vannamei
CAAATACAGCACCAACAATAATAATAGTTAAAGTAATGATAATAAAAACAATAATGATAATGACAAAAATAATAACGATTTTAATATTACTGACAATGATGATGATAACAATGATAATGATAACAATAGTAACAATAATAATGATGAAAATCATAGTAAGAAAAAATAATGATAATGATAATGATGATAATAACAACAATAATAATGATGTTAATAATGGTAATAGTAATGATGAAACAAATAATAATCATAACAATTATGATAACAATAATGACTACAACAATGATGATAATATTGTAAGAATAACAAATAATAATGAAAATTAAAATGAAAATAAAAGAATAGTAATAATAATGGTAATAATACTAATACTAATGATTATAAAAACAATAATGCCAATACTAACCATAACAACAATAGTGATAATAATAGTATCAATAATAATAATGATGATAATATAAACAATAATACTGATAATAATAATAATAGTAATGATGATAATAACTACAACAATAACAACAGCAGCAATAATAATGATAATGATACTAACAATAGTAATGATAATAGCAATAATATTAATAAAAATAATAATTAAAATAAAATTGTTAATAACAATGAGGATAATGATAATAACGATAATAATAATAATAATAATAATAAGAGTAATGATAATAATAATAACAATAATAAAAATCGTTATAATAGTAATAATGATAATGATAATAATAATAATAATAATGATAGTAACAATATTAATAATGATAATGATGATAATAATAATAAACAAAATATTGATAATGATAATAATGATGATAATAATAATATTGATGATAATAATAATGATAATAATGAAATTGACAACAACAATGATAATAACATGAGTAATATTAATCATAATAATAAAAGTAATAATGATCAGTAAAGATCATCATCATCATCATCTAGGGGCTAACGCCGACAGGGGCGCATGGCCACATCCACCCTTTGCTTCCACCTTTTGAGGTCCCTCATGACAAGCCACCAGGCAGGGACTCGGTCCATCTCGAGCTCCTCACGACGTTTGATCGATCTACCTAAGCCACAACCTCCTAAGTCGTCCCACAGGCCTCCTCCACCCAGGGTTGTCTCTTACAGAGACAACCTGGTGAGCAGGATCATCCTGGGGGAAGCAAGCCAGGTATAGCCTGAGTTGGCGATCCCGGATTATGCAGGTAACAGGTCCTGTCCCAGTCTCATGGTGCAACCGTTGGTTGGACACGTGGTCCCGCCAACTGTACCCCATGATCCGGCGCAAGGACCTATTACAGAAGGCATCAAGACGAGTCTCCAAGGCACAGGATAATGTCCAGGTTTCATTACCGTATAGCATTATCAGGGCCTTGAAAACCCGTAGCTTGATCCTTCTGTACAGGTACCGGCATCTCCAGATACTCTTGTCGAGAGAGTTCATGACCCCTGCTGCCAGGCCAATCCGTCTGTTGACTTCCTGGTCTGACAGCCCAGAGTTATGAACTACACTACCAAGATATGTAAAGCTCTTTGTGACTTCAGTGTCCTCGCCGCAAGCATGTACCGACTGAACAGGTTCTCCTAACAAATCTCCAAAGTCCTGGATCTTGGTCTTGGTCCAGGAGACCTCTAAACCTAAGGGCTTCATGCATTACTAAATGCATTGAGAGCCACCACTAAGGATTCCAAGGACTCAGATAGAATGGTACCATCATCAGCAAAGTCAAGGTCGGTAACCTTGATATTGCTCCACATTAACTTTGAACAGTAGCTCTGCACAATATCCAGTCCATACAAGTGTAGAAGACTGTTGTTGCAAGGACACAGCCTTGCCTCACTCCTGAACTAACAGGAAAGAAGGCCCCCACCACACTCTACAGCACTTTGCTATTAGTCCAGTAATCCGTGTTGGAATTCCTCTCAGTCTCAGAATCTCCCAGAGTATTTCCCAAATGCACCGTATTGAATGCCTGTTTGAGATCGATGTAGGCAGCAAGCAGCCCACGCCCGAACTCCCGACGACGCTCTACAATGACTCGAAGTGCAAGTATACGGTCAATTGTGGACTTGTCAGTAGTGAATTCAGATTGCTCCGGCCTCTGATGCCTCAGTAGGTGGTCTCTGATTTGTCTCAGAAGGATGTGGGCAAGAACCTTGACTGGTATACTGAGCAGTGTGATGCCTCGGTGATTGCTGCAGTCCCATCGGAACCCCTTCCCCTTCCAGAGAGGAATGACCACACCCCTCAACAGGTCAGGGGGCAGCCAGGACAGCATGCAACCCAAACGCCATAGGTTCACCATCAGCCTTTAACAGTTCAGCTGTTATGCCGCAAATACCCGCTGCTTTGCCACTCTTCAGCTTGGAGATTGTCCCCCTAACTACAGTTAGGGAGGATAGATTCTCACTGATGGATGTGTCAGGCAAGGGAATCACGGCACTACCCGCATCCAAGTTAACTGTTGAAGGGGCAACCCGGTACAGCTGCTCA
>NC_091579.1:18001356-18002416 GCF_042767895.1 Penaeus vannamei
CAAGGACCACCACTAAGGTTTCTAAAGAGTCAGATATAATTGCAAAATCAACAGCAAAGTCATAGTCAGTAACCTTTATATTGCCCAGAGTTGCTCCACAATGACTTTGAATAGTAGCTCTGCCCAGTATCCAGTCCATGCAAGTGTTGAAGAGTTGGCACAAGGACAAAGCCTTACCTCACTCCTGAAATAACAGGAAAAAAACTCGACAGGCCCCCACCACACTTTACAGTACTATCAGCACCAATATATAGGCTTGCTATTAATCCAATAATCCTTGTTGGAATTTCTCTCAGTCTCCGGATCTCCCAGAGTGATTCCCGACGAGCCGTATCGAACGCTTTCTTGAGGTCGATGTAAGCTGCAAGCAGCCCAAGCCCAAACTCTCCGCGGCGCTCTACAGTGATATTAAGCGCAAGGATACGGTCTATTGTGGACTTACCAGGAGTGAATCCGGATTGTTCCGGCCTCTGGTGCCTCAGTAAGTTGTCTCTGATACGTCTCAGAAGGATGTGGGCGAGAACCTTGCCTGGTACACTGAGCAGTGTGATGCCTCTGTGATTGCTGCAGTCCCATCGGCCCCCCTTCCCCTTCCAGAGAGGGATGACCAGGGAGAACGGTACCAGACCGCCTGGTGGCAGCCAAGACAGCATGTAGCCCCTGCACCACAGGTTCACCACCAGCCTTTAACAGTTCAGCTGTGATGCTGCAAATACCCACTGCTTTGCCACTCTTCAGCTTAGAGATCGCTCCCCTAACTTCAATTACGGAGGGAAGATCTTCACTGATGGATGGGTCCGGCAACGAAATCACGGCACTCCCTGCATCCAAATTAACTGTTGGTGGGTCAACCTGGTACAACTGCTCAAAATACTCAGCCCAGCGTTCCCGCACCGCAACAGGATCTGAGATGATCTGACCACTTGCTGAGTGAACTGCTGTAACCTGTGAAAAGGGCTTAGAGTTCAGCTTTCTCAGGGCTTGGCATGCAGGATGAAGGTCATTTACTAAGAAATGGCCTTCTATCTCCTCAGCAAGACCTAATAAACTGTTCTTTGTC
>NC_091579.1:18055416-18060416 GCF_042767895.1 Penaeus vannamei
ATACACTGTGTATTAATGGATATTTACTTCGATTAGTTGCCAGATGTACAAAAGTTGGGTCAAGCAAGTGTACTGAAATATAATTCCGCAACTGTACATATCAGTTGGACGACTCAAGCCCTCCACGTCGCATGCATTCACTAAGCTCAACATTTTTCTTAGTTTGGCCAAGCGATAACAGAGGGAGTGCGTCGGGCCTATGATCTTCCTCGGAGGCGCTTCCAGCCTGGGGTCCTTCCATGAATATCAATGTGACCCAAAATCCCTTCGGGGACGCCCGGGGACAATTTCCCGGTCAAGATGGTAGAGGCAATAGTGGTGAGGACAAGCTTGTGTACATCTGGCTTGTATTAGGTTCTTTTCGCTTTCCGTTGTTGTCTTCAGTGTGCATTTTTTTCTCCCCGAAGCGCGCGAGATTTCTTAGTGCCAATGTGTGAATATAGGTTTTGTGCATAATGGGATTGCTAGAAAGTGAATTTGACAAAGAAAAATAACATGCTGCACAGATAGTAATAATAATGATGATAAGCGTACAAAGAAATAGACGCAAGAGATAGGAAGAGGGATATTGAGAGAGAGAGAGAGAGGGAGGGAAAAGGATATAAAAATGAGAAAGAAGAATGGGAGAGATAGAGAGAGAGAGAAATGGAGACAAAAGGTTAGGAATGGTAAACCGCGACAGCCATGCAGGGAGAGGCGGTCAAAAGCCCAGAGATCTTCCCTAAATTGCTCACTCTTTGATCTGGCATTACCGTGTTTCATTCTCAAATTCTTTAAGAGTTTCTGACCCACTTGAAAACTTTATTATAGACCCAATCGCTTATTCAGCTGCCTCGATCGGCTGCCAGATTCAATTCCCGACAACATTTCTCTCATCAGGTTAGAAGTTTTGCCTTCTAAAGAGGCGCTCTCCTCGGCCGGGAGGCGCTCGACGTCGGTTTTTTTCGATATTGACGAGGTGATAATCAGGAAAATACTAATAACCATTACTGTAATGATCATTATTATCATATTGATATTGATAATGATTATAATAACAACAACAACGACAACAGTGATAATGATGATGATACTAATGCTAACAACGAGTCACAAACACATTAATGATAACAAAGGGGATCATATCTGTTTATATCAACTCATTAACTTTTTTTTCCTCTTTGGGTCGACCTGTCAATAGCTGCAACTTTCAAAAGTTCCCTGAAAATGGCACCGCAAAAACATTTTAAACGGAAATAGCTGATTAGGAAAAGTTATCCCTAATCGTAATTTCGGTTCATTTTTTATTATTAGATTTGTAGATTTTTCTTCATTTCTTTCATTTCTTTTTTACATGAAGTTAATTCAGTTCGTGTGGTTACTATCTGCATAGGATGAGGGACGACAGAGGCAAAGGGAAAGTGAGATAGCGAGAGAGGGGGAATGCAAGAGAATTAGGACGAGGGGAGAGGGACGGAGACAGCGAGAGAGAAGAGTGGCAGAAAGAGAGAGAGAGAGAGTGAGACAGACAGAGACAGACCGACAGACCGACAGACAGACAGAACGACAAACAGATTAACAAGCGGACAGATAGAGAGACAGAGAAAAAGAGAGGGACAGACAGAAAGAGAGAGAGACAAAGAAAAGAGAGGGGCAGACAGACGGACAGACAGAGGGAGAGAGAAGGAGAGAGAGATCGCTCGCGAACACGTGTGCTTTTATCCTATTTTTTTAGAAAATGAAAATAATCTCTGTCGTTTCCTTTCAGTTATTTTCTTATTACCTTTATCAAACCATTTCGCCAAGAGTCATTCCCGCGAAACCTCGTCCTGAAAATGAAAATTTCTCTCTGCCCAAGCGCGCGGGTTTTCGCTTCCTTCGAACTGCCACGGGAATTTGTAGCACCTATATATACACCGTCGCTTTCGTAGGACCGTGCGAATTTCCTAGAGATCCTCGGTCAACATGTACGTCCGGCCTCCAAAGCGACCGTTTGCTAAGTCTTTCTTCGGGGAACGTGCTGGCTGTGGGAGGAGTGGGGGAGAGGGGAAAGAGGGGGAGGAAGAATGATAGTGTGGGGAGATCGGGAAGGAGGGTGTAAAGAGGGGCAAAGATTAGTGGGGCGTATAGGGAGTTAGAGAAGGAGAGAAGAGAGAGAGGGGGGGGGGCGGGGAGAGTGAGTGAGAGAGAGAGAGAGAAAATGAAACAGTGAGAAAGGATAGAAGAGAGAGAGAGAGGGAGTGAGTGGCTGGGAGAGAGAGAGAGGGAGTGAGTGGCTGGGAGAGAGAGAGAGAGTAAGAGGGAGTGAGTGGATGAAAGAGAGAGCGAGGGGGGGAGGGAAAGATTGCAAAAAACAAAAGAGGAAAGAATGGAAGTGAAGTAAAGAAAGAAAATTGGAGGTTGGACCGAAAAGAAGGGTAGAGGGATACAGAGAAAGGGAAAAGAAACAAGGGAGGAGTATTAATGTGGTAATGGATGTGGGAATAATTATAGAGATAAAATGTGTAGACAACCTTAGAGAGGAGTGAGTAAAGTTTATCAAGGGATATAAAAGACAGCAGATGGGCAAAAATCAAGAGTGGATATGTGTGAGGAAAGGGAAAGAACGTGAAGATTATAACGAAGAAAAGAGAAAAAGCGAGTGTGGAAAGAGGTTGAAGGGAAAGTTAGATGAATTGACAAATAGATAGATAAATAGAGAGCAAGCGAGGAGCAGCATTACGACAGACTGAGAGGAAGAACAAACGTTCATAAAGGAAAGAGTGAACCATAAATCAAAAATAGAATTAATATTCGCAAAGAGAGTGTGGCTGAAGGGGTGGGGGAGGAAGAAAGAGAGAAATATATATATATATATATATATATATATATATATATATATATATATATATATATATATATATATATATATATATATATATATATATATATATATATATATAGCTAGATGAATATATATATAGAGAGAGAGACTGGTGACGATAATGGTAATGAGCGATTCTAGGTTAAAATTGAGGTGTCAATGTATACTTCAGATTTGTTTTCTATATCTTAATTTCATTCAGTTATGACATTTAGTGATTATTATACGATAATCCATCTATGACCATACAGTTTGTAATCTAAATGCAGATAAAGGTATAAATATGAATGCATGTCCTATATGTGTGCATGCTTCTTAATGATCTCAGCCTCATTTCCATGCTGTATTTCCCTCGTTCTTCTCCGGCCTGTCTGCGCAGCGCGGAATGCAGCCGCGAGCCGACACGCCCAAAGCGGTTGCTTGGAGCCCTGTATCATTTGGAATATAAACAGTTCAAACGCGAAAATCAAATACGCGATAACTACCCTCACCAAAAATCCTTGGTTCAATTTGCTTTGCAAATACAATGCAAATATGATTTGGCGAAGAAACTCCAATAATTGAGGAATATCTGAAAATACTGTAAGACGAGTTTTCCGAAGCTCCCTGACGCTGGTGTAATCCGCAGGAGGAGGCGGGAGGAGAATGTTGAGGAGGGAAGCACGGTTTTGCTGCGTACATCTCGCGATAAAACAGACAAGTCTTTGACGTGTTTTCGGCAAGGGGAAGGGCAAACCTTTTGACTTACGAGTATGATTGCAGAATTTCCGATCGTACGCACTACAGGCGATTCTTTCCTTTTGCAAACGCTTCTTTGTGAAGTCACTTTCTTCCAAATGTCTGTGGAAGTGAAGAATATGAATGCAGTATTTTACCTCATTTGTCATGTTTTGAATAAGAGTTTGATCAGCTTAAACTTATTGTTGAATGCTGCCTTGAATTCAACAAGATGTCTTTACAATCTTACCAGAGTTATGTCTAGTCATATAGTCATTAAACTGAGCTAACTGCCCCTCGTTTGGTCCACATGATTTCTAAAATTCTTCGTTAAAGTGAACCACGGAAATGAAATTTGTAACCCCAAATGCCACACACTTATTAGAAAGAGGAAAGTGGAAGAATGCGATTTTAAGCCATTAGATGCACCCGACGGCATATTTCTGTCCTAATTTTTGCGAAACTATACTTACAACATATTGAAAGAAATGTTTTCTATGTAAAGTTAATAACCTGTAGCATCCTTAATTTGTTCGATTATTAGTGATTTTGATATTCTTAATATATCATTCAAATCCTAAACCTACCAAATTATACTAAGACCGCGAAAAGTTCATTACCTGAAACATTAAGTGATGCTAAACTTGCAGACAAATTGAAATGCTTCAAACGCCATAAAGTGATTAGAAGAAAACTGCATTTCAGCAGCGTCTCCATGAATTTAACCTTGGAAGAGGTAAAATTCAATGCATAAAATAATTGAGAGGGAAGCTGTGAAAGGATGAAAGAGAATTTTGATTCACAAAAATTTGCGAACCAGTAGGAACGTGTCGCCATGAAACCCAATTGTCAAGAATACCTGAAACCGAAATACTAGCAGAGTGGTTGTTTTCCCATGTTGCAATTGTGAAAACAAAAGTAAGAAATTAACCAAGCGAGACGTAACTCAGGGCAATTCTGGGAAGTCGAACTTACATACACACAGAAAACGTGTAGTCGGCAAAGTAAAGTTAGCGCAAAAATATAGGAACTTTTCAAAGGTCAGATATTAAGGTTTTAAAAGAATCCAGCAGAGTTTGTAGAGGGGAGGCTCAGTATGCGAGCACCCAGGCTTCTGCTGCTGCTGACGGAGGTCGTCAGGGGTTCCAGCTTACGAAATTTCCTCCGCTATATTTTAAACAGCTGTCTTCTTCTTCTTCCTCCTACTCTCCTCTTTTCTCTCTCTCGCTCTTTCTCTTTCGATTTCTTTCCATTTCTCTCTCTCTCTCTTTCCTCCCTCTTTTCTCACTTCCTCATTCTCTATCTCTCTCTTTCCTCCCTCTTTTCTCACTTCCTCATTCTCTATCTCTCTCTTTCCTCCCTCTTTTCTCACTTCCTCATTCTCTATCTCTCTCTCTCTCTTTCCTCCCTCTTTTCTCACTTCCTCATTCTCTATCTCTCT
>NC_091579.1:18081535-18084035 GCF_042767895.1 Penaeus vannamei
TCATCATGAAAATCATCGGAATTACCTGAATTTATGTTAAAATCCTAAGAATTATCATTTAAAAGCGAAAAAGTTTTTTTTTCAACCTTTCTCTCAAAAGGCTGTAATACGCTAGATTTTGCTGTTTTTACGACTTTTTACGGGATTTTATTAGTTTTAGCCTTAATTTGATTTTAAATGGACTCTATTATTATTATTATTATCATCATCATTATTGTCATTATTCTTATGATTACCATCATTATAGTCATTATTGTCATGAATATAATTGTTATCATTATCATTATTGCAGTAATAATGATTATTTTGCTAATTTTTACTGTAGATTTCATTATTATAACTATTTTTGATTATGATGATAATAATATTGATAATTTTAGAAATAATAATGACAATGATACTCATTGTAATAACAAAGATAATGACATTATTATTTCTATTGTCATTATTAGTATTACAATTATTAGAATATAGTTAGTTATTGCTATTACTGCAGTAATTATTAAAATTATCATTATAATTATCATTTATTATTATCATCATTATTATTATTGTCATTATCATCATAATTATCATCATTTTTGTTAATAATAAAGGAATTATCATGAAAATCAACATAATTACCTGAATTAATGTTAAAATCATCATAATTATCATTTACAAGCGAAAAAGTTTTCGACCTTTCTCTCAAAAGGCTGTAATACGCTAGATTTTGCCGTTTTTTTTCGTGTTTTGGGATTTTATTAGTTTTAGCCTTTATTTCATTATAAATGGACTCTATGAATATTATTATCATCATCATCATTATTGTCATTATTCTTATGATTATCATCATTGTAGTCATTATTGTCATGAAGACCATTATTATCATTATCATTAATACAGTTATGATGATTATTATGTCAATTATTACTGTAAATTTCATTATTATAACTATTTTTATAATGATAATAATAGTAATGATAATTTTAGAAATAATAATGACAATGATACTCTTTGTAATAACAATGATAATGATATTACTACTTCTATTTTCATTATTAGTGTGACAATTATTAGAATAGAGTTAATTATTGCTATTATTGCAGTAATTATTAAAATTTTCATTATAATTATCATTTTATTATTATTATCATTATTATTATTGTCATTATCATCATAATTATCATAATTATTGTTAATAATAAAGCAATCGTCATGAAAATCATCATAATTACCTGAATTAATGTTAAAATCATCATAATCATCATTTAAAAGGGAAAAAGGTTTCTTTTCGACCTTTCTCTCAAAAGGCTGCAATACACTAGATTTTGCCATTTTTTCGACCTATGGGATTTTATTAGTTTTAGCCTTTATTTCATCATAAATGGACTCTATGATTATTATTATAATTATCGTCATTATTGTCATTATTCTTATGATTATCATTATAGTCATTATCGTCATGATTATCATTATTTTCATTATCATTATTGCAGTTATAATGATTATTATGCTAATTATTACTGTCATTTTCATCATTATAACTATTTCTATAATGATAACAATAATGATAATTTTAGAGATAATAATGACAATAATACTCATAATAAAAACGATAATAATGATATTATCATTATTTCTATTGTCATAATTAGTATGAAAATTAATAGAATAGAGTTAATTTTTGCTTTTATTGCAGTAATTATCAAAATTATCATTATAATTATCATTTTATTATTATTGTTATTATTATTATTATTGTCATTATCATCATAATTACCATCATTATTGTTAATAATAATGGAATTATCATGAAAATCATCATATTTACCTTAATTAATGTTAAAATCCTCATAATTATTATTTAAAAGCGAAAAAGTTTTTTTTTACCATTTCTCTGAAAAGGCTTGATTTAGCCGTTTTTTTTTTTACTTTAGGGATTTAATTAGTTTTAGCCTTTATTTCATTATAAATGGATTCTATGATTATTATTATCATCATTATCCTTATTATTGTTATTATTCTTATGATTATCATCATTACTGTAGATTTCATTATTATAACTATTTTTAATTATGATGATAATAATATTGATAATTTTAGAAATAATAATGACAATTATACTCATTATAATAACAAAGATAATGATATTATTATTTCTATTGTCATTATTAGTATTACAATTATTAGAATATAGTTAGTTATTGCTATTACTGCAATAATTATTAAAATTATCATTATAATTATCATTTATTATTATCATCATTATTATTATAGTCATTATCATCATAATTATCATCATTATTGTTAATAATAAAGGAATTATCATGAAAATCATCATAATTACCTGAATTAATGTTAAAATCATCATTATTATCATTTACAAGCGAAAAAGTTTTCGACCTTTCTTTCAAAAGGCTGTAATACGCTAGATTTTGCCGTTTTTTTCGTGTTTTGGGATTTTATTAGTTTTAGCCTTTATTTCATTATAAATGGACTATGATTATTATTATCATCA
>NC_091579.1:18091535-18111535 GCF_042767895.1 Penaeus vannamei
TGCCGAGAGAGTTCATGACCCCTGCTGCCAGGCCAATCCATCTGCTGACTTCCTGGTCTAACAGCCCAGAGTTATGAACTACACTACCAAGGTATGTAAAGCTCTCTGTGAATTCAATGTCCTCGCCGCAAGCACGTTCCGACTGAACAGGTTCTCCTAGCAAGTCCCGAAAGTCCTGGATCTTGGTCTTGGTCCAGGAGACCTCTAGACCCAAGGGCTTCATTTCATTACTAAATGCATCGAGGGCCACCACTAAGGCTTCCAAAGACTCAGATAGAATTGCAACACCATCGGCAAAGTCAAGGTCTGTAACCTTAATATTACCCAGTGTTGCTCCACATTGACTTTGAACAGTAGCTCTGCCTAGTATCCAGTCCATGCAAGTGTTGAAAAGGGTTGGCGCAAGAACACAGCCTTGCCTCACTCCTGAACTGAGAGGAAAGAAGCTCGATAGGCCCCCGCCACACTTTACAGCACTTTCAGTACCAGTATATAGGTTTCCTATTAGTTCAATAATCCTTGCTGGAATTCCTCTCAGTCTCAGGATCTCCTCAAGTGATTCCCGATGCACTGTATCGAACGCCTTCTTGAGGTCGATGTAGGCTGCAAGCAACCCACGTCCGAACCACGACGGCGCTCTTCATGATAATTCCTTTATTATTAACAATAATGATGATAATTATGATGATAATGACAATAATAATAATGATAATAATAATAAAATGAAAATTATAGTGATAATTTTGGTAATTACTGCAATAATTGCTATAATTAACTCTATTCTAATAATTTTCATACAAATAATGACAACAGAAATAATAATATTATTATTGTTATTATGATGAGTATTATTGTCATTATTATTTCTAAAATTATCATTATAGTTATTATCATTATAAAAATAGTTATAATGATGAAAATGACAGTAGTAATTAGCATAATAATCATTATAACTGCAATAATGACAATGATAATGATAATCATGACTATAATAATGATAATCATAAGAATAATGACAATAATGATGATAATGATGATAATAATAATCATAGAGTCCATTTATAATGAAATAAAGGCTAAAACTAATAAAATCCCAAAAGTCGAATAAATGGCAAAATCTAGCGTATTACAGCCTTCTGAGAGAAAGGTTGAAAAAACCCTTTTTCGCTTTTAAATGATAATTATCGTGATTTTAACATTAATTGAGGTAATTATGATGATTTAAATGATAATTCCTTTATTATTAACAATAATGATGATAATGACTAATAATAATGATAATAATAATAAAATGATGATTATAATGATAATATTGATAATTACTGGAATAATAGCAATAATTAACTCCATTTTAATAATTTTCATATTAATAATGGCAATAGAAATAAGAATAATATAATTATTATTGTTATTATAATGAGTATTATTGTCATTATTATTTCTAAAATAATCCTTATTGTTCTTATCATTATAAAAAAGTTATAATGATGAAAATGACAGTAATTATTAGCATAATAATCATTATAACTGCAATAATGATAATGATAATAATGATAATCATGACGATAATGACTATAATGATGATAATCATAAGAATAATGACAATAATGATGATAATAATAATCACAGAGTCCATTTATAATGAAATAAAGGCTAAAACTAATAAAATCCCAAAAGTCGAAAACACAGAAAAATCTAGCTTATTACATCCTTTTGAGAAAAAGGTCGAAAAAAAAACTTTTTCACTTTTAAATGATAATTATGATGATTTTAACATTAATTCAGGTAATTATGATAATTTTCATTATAATTCCTTTATCATCAACAATAATGATGATAATTATGATGATAATGACAATAATAATAATGATAATAATAATAAAATGATAATTATAATGATAATTTTCATAATTACTGCAATAATAGCAATAATTAAATCTTTTCTAATAATTTTCATACTAATAATGACAATAGAAATAATAATATCATTATTATTGTTATTTGTTGTTAGTATTATTATAATGAGTATTATTATCATTATTATTTCTAAGATTATCATTATTATTATTATCATTATAAAAGTAGTTATAATGATGAAAATGACAGTAATAATTAGCATAATAATCATTATAACTGCAATGATGATAATGATAATAATGATAATCATGACGATAATGACTATAGTGATGATAATCATAAGAATAATGACAATAATGATGATGATAATAATCATAGAGTCCATTCATAATGAAATAAAGGCTAAAACTAATAAAATCCCAAAAGTTGAAAATACGGCAAAATCTAACGTATTACAGCCTTTTGAGAGAAAGGTCGAAAAAACCCTTTTCGCTTTTAAATGATAATTATGATGATTTTAACATTAATTCAGGTAATTATGATGATTTTCATGATAATTCCTTTATTATTAACAATAATGATGATAATTATGATGGTAATGGCAATAATGATAATTAACAGTATTCTAATAATTTTAATATAAATAATGAAAACAGAAATAATAATAATATCATGATTATTGTTATTATAATGAGTATTATTGTCATTATTATTTCTAAAATTATCTTTAATGTTATTAAGAATAGTTATAATGATGAAAATGACAGTTGTAATTAGCATAATAATCATTATAACTGCAATAATGATAATGATGATAATGATAATCATGACGATAATGACTATAATGATGATAATCATAAGAATAATGACATTAATGATAATGATAATAATAATAATAATAGAGTTATTTATATTGAAATAAAGGCTAAAACTAATCAAATCTCAAAAGTAAAAAAAAGCGGCAAAATCTAGCTTATTACAGTCTTTTGAGAGAAAGGTCGAAAAAAAACTTTTTCGCTTTTAAATGATAATTACGATGATTTTAACATTAATTCAGGTAATTATGATGATTTTCATGATAATTCCTTTATCATTAACAATATTGATAATTATGATGATAATGACAATAATAATAAAATGATAGTTATAATGATAATTTTGATAATTACTGCAATAATAGTAATAATTAACTCCATTCTAATAGTTATCATACTAATAATGACAATAGAAATAATAATAATTAATAATTATTATTGTTATTATAATGAGCATTATTGTCATTATTATTTCTAAAATTATCATTATTGTTATTATCATTATAAAAATAGTTATAATGATGAAAATTACAGTAATAATTAGATAATAATCATAGAGTCCATTTGTAATAAAATAAAGGCTAAAACTAATAAAATCCCAAAAGTCGAAAAAACGGCAAAATCTAGCGTATTACAGCCTTTTGAGAAAAAGGTCGAAAAATCCCCTTTTTCGCTTTTAGATTATAATTATGATGATTTTAACCTTAAATTAGGTAATTTATATAATTTTTATGATAATTCCTTTATTATTAACAATAATGATGATAATTATGGTGATAATGAGAATAATAATAATAATAATAATAATAATAAAAGTATAATTATAATGATAATTTTGATAATTACTGCAATGATAACAATAATTAACTCTATTCTAATAATTTTTATACTGCATTACCCGCATCACTGTACCATGTCCAGTGATGTGGGTCTGGGCGCTGGTACCAGGAACGAGAAATCCTCAGTTTCTGAGACCTAGCAAAGTCCCAAAAAAGGTGGCTTTTCTCGCTGCCGGTATCAGCTCCCGAACCATGGGAACGACAGACATCTCATAGCCAGCTAGATCAAAGCCAGATACCGCACTGAAGTCACCTAGGACAACACCAATATCTCGCCGGAGGCACCCGTCTGACACAGACGCTAGTTTGGCGTAGAACATCTCTTTCACATCAAGTTTACAAACATCGGTAGGAGCGTACACAGCAATAACAGACATGAAGCCAAAAGACAGCTTCAGTCTCATTACCATTATACGCTCATCGACTGGAGTAACCTCTACTACCGAGGGCTGGAGTCTGCTGGAGATGGCCATGGCTACTCCCTGGAGATGGTGACCGTCACTGCGGCCTGACCAGTAGTAGGTGTAGCCACCTACACTAATCGTGCCACTACCAGGTTTCCTCACCTCTGAGAGGGCAGCCACCTCCACTCTCAGCTTCCCCAGTTCCCTTGACAGCAGAGGCAACCGATCATCCTAACGCAAAGAACGGACGTTCCAAGCCCCCACCCTGAATATATAAGGGGACGGCAGGCTGTGGAACCCATCATCCGCCTACTGGGCTCCCGAAGGCTTTCCCCCATAGGCTTCACTCCCGGCTGGCGTCTACCAGAACGCAGGCGGGACGAGTAGTTTTCGCTCCCTACCTGCGGCACGTAAGTCGCCCTCCCAGCGGGGTCCACAGCCAGAGCGCCTCTCTTGCTGGGTGGGATGAGCAGTTCCCCAACTCCCAGCATTACATTACATTACATTTGACACTGCCGAAGGTTTCTTATCGGGGGGGGAGGAGGACTGGAAAGGCCCACCACCCCCGAGCCTCCCGTTAACCCCAGGGGGCCTAGAGGCAGGAGTTGGTACAGGGCCAGGGCGTGTCCACACGCCGGTGGGCCATGACCCGGAACCTCTAGGGCCTTGTGCTGCTCCGAGATCCCCCTCAGTTTAGCCTGGAACCGCAAGGTACCCAGTTTCCATGGGAGGCCACGAGGAGGCACTGCAGGGAGTCTCGATGATGGAGAGGCTATGCACTGGCAGGGGGAGGTTTATGCAATGCTGCTCCCTTTTTCGCACTAGGCTAGCCAGCGGTGACAGCTGTAAGCGAGAAGGCATGCAAGCACTTAGCACTAACTAGACTACCACACCATCGCTTCACACCACCCTGCGCGTGAAGCACCCAACCATTGGGTATGAAAATTAGTATAAATATTATTAGAATAGAGTTAATTATTGCTGTTATTGCAGTAATTATCAAAATAATCATTATAGTTATAATTTTATTATTATCATTATTATTGTCATTATCATCATAATTATCATCATTATTGTTAATAATAAAGAAATTATCATGAAAATCATCATAATTACCTGAATTAATGTTAAAATCATCATAATTATCATTTAAGAGCGAAAAAGTTTTTTTTTTTGGCCTTTCTCTCAAAAGGCTGCAATACGCTAGATTTTGCCGTATTTTCGACTTCTGGGATTTTATTAGTATTAGACTTTATTTCATTATAAATGGACTCTATGATTATTATTATCATCATTATCATCGTTTTTGTCATTATTCTTATGAACATCATTATAGTCATTATCGTCATGATTATCATTATTATCATTATCTTATTGCAATTATAATGATTATTATGATAGCTATTACTGTCATTTTCATCATTATAACTATTTTTATAATGATAATAACAATAATGGTAATTTTAGAAATAATAATGATAATGATACTCATTATAATAACAATGATAATATTATTATTTTCATTGTCATTATTCGTATGAAAACTTTTAGAATAGAGTTAATTATTGCTATTATTGCAATAATTATCAAAATTATCATTATAATTATCATTTTATTATTATAATCATTATCATTATTGTCATTATCATCATAATCATCATCATTATTGTTAATAATAAAGGAATTATCATAAAATTCATCATAATTACCTGAATTTATGTTAAAATCATCATGATTACCATTAAAAAGCGAAAAAGATTTTTTTTTCGACCTTTCTCTCAAAAGGCTGTAATACGTTATATTTTGCCGTGTTTTCAAATTTAGGGATTTTATTAGTTTAAGCCTTTATTTCATTATAAATGGACTCTATGATTATTATCATCATTGTCATCATTATTGTCATTATTTTTATGATTATCATCATAATAGTCATTATCGTCATGATTTTCATTATTATCGTTATTATTTTTGCTGTTATGATGATTATTATGCTAATTATTAATGTCATTTTCATCATCATTTTCATCATTTTATAATGATAATAACAATAATGAAATTTTTAGAAATGATAATGACAATGATTCTCATTATAATGACAATGATAATGATATTATTTCTATTGTGATTATTAGTATGAAAATTATTAGAAGAGAGTTGATTATTACTATTATTGCAGTAATTATCAAAATTATAATTATAATAATTATTTTATTATTACTATCATTATTATTATTGTCATTATCATCATAATTATCATCGTTATTGGTAATGATAAAGGAATTATCATGAAAATCATCATAATTACCTAAATTAATGTTAAAATCATCATAATTATTATTTAAAAGAGAAAAAGGGGGATTTTCGACATTTCTCTCAGAAGGCTGTAATACGCTAGATTTTGCCGTTTTTTTTCGACTTTTGGGATTTTATTAGTTTTAGCCATTATTTCATTATAAATGTACTCTATGCTTATTATTATCATCACTATCATCATTTCTGCCATTATTCTTATGATTATCATCATTATAGTCATTATCATCATTATTATCAT
Source organism: Penaeus vannamei (assembly GCF_042767895.1). Taxonomy (NCBI): domain Eukaryota; kingdom Metazoa; phylum Arthropoda; class Malacostraca; order Decapoda; family Penaeidae; genus Penaeus; species Penaeus vannamei. The sequence goes on from NC_091579.1 coordinate 18,098,002, forward strand.
TATCATTACTGAAGTTATACTGATTATTATGTTAATTATTACCGTCATTTTCATTTAATAGCGAAAAATGTTTTTTTTTTCGACCTTTCTCTCGACTTTTTGGATTTTATTAGTTTTAGCCATTATTTCATTATAAATGTACTCTATGATTATTATTATCAGTATTATCATCATTATTGTCATTATTCTTATGATTATCATCATTTTAGTCATTATCGTCATGATTATCAATTTTATCATTATCATTATTGCAGTCATTTTCATCATTATAACTATTTTCATAATGATAATAACAATAATGATAATTTTAGAAATAATAATGACAATACTCATTATAACAATAATATTTTTATTATTTCTATTGTCATTGTTAGTATGAAAATTATAAGAATAGAGTTAATTTTTGCTATTATTACAGTAATTATCAAATTCATCATTATGATTATCATTGTATTATTATTATCATGATCATTATTGTAATTATCATCATAATTATCATCATTATTGTTAATAATATAAGAATTATCATGAAAATCATTATAATTACCCGAATTAATGTTAAAATCATCATAATTATCATTTAAAAGCGAAAATTAGGTTTTTCGACTTTTCTCTCAAAAGACTGTAATAAACTAGATTTTGGCGTTTTTTCGACTTGTGGGATTTTATTAGTTTTAGCCTTTATTTCATTATAAATGGACTCTATGATTATTATTATCATACTGTCATCATTATTGTCATTATTCTTATGATTATCATCATTATAGTCATTATCGTCATGATTGTCATTATCATTATCATTATTGCAGTTATAATAATTATGATGCTAATTATTAATGTCATTTTTATCATTATAACTATTTTTATAATTATATTAACAAAAAATTAATTTTAGAAATAATAATGACAATAACACTCCTTATAATAACAAAAATAATGATATTTTTATTATTTCTATCGTCCTTATTAGTATGAAAATTAATAGAATAGTGTTCATTATTAATATTATTGCTGTAATTAAAAAAAATTATCATTATAATCACCATTTTATTATTATTAACATTATCAGCGTTGTTTTAATCATCATAATTATAATTATTGTTCATAATAAAGGAAGTATCATAAAATCACAATCACCTGAATTAATGTTAAAATCATCAAAATTGTCATTTAAAAGCGATTTTTTTTTTCGACCTTTCTCTCACAAGGCTGTAATGAGCTAGATTTTGCCGTTTTTTTTTCTAATTATGGGATTTTATTTGTTTTAGCCTTTTTATCATCATAGATGGATGCTATGATTATTAATATTATCTTTATCATGATTATTCTTATGATTATCATCATCATAGTCATTATCGTCATGATTATCAGTATTATCATTATCATTATTGCAGTAATAATGATTATTATGCTAATCATTTCTGTCATTTTCATCATTATAACTATTTTTATAACGATAATAATAATAATGATAATTTTAGAAATAATAATGACAATAATACTTATTATAATAACAATAATAATGATATTATTTTTGTTGTCATTATTAGTAGGAATTTTTTTTAAATAGAGTTAATTATTGCTTTTATTGCATTGATTATCAAAATTATCATTATAATCATCATTTTATTATTATTATCATTATTATTATTGTCATTATCATCATATTTAGCATCATTATTGTTTATAATAAAAGAATTATCATGCAAATCATCATAGTTACCTGAATTAATGTTAAAATCATCATTATTATAATTTAAAGGCGAAAAAGGTATATTTTCGAACTTTCTCTCAAAAGGCTGTAATACGCTTGATTTGCCGTTTTTTTTTTTTGACTTTTGGGATTTTATAAGTTTTAGCTTAATTTCCTTATAAATGCACTCTATGATTATTATTCTCATCATCATTTGTGTCATTATTCTTATGATTATCATCATTATAGTCATTATCGTCATGATTACCATTATCATTATTATCATTATTACAGTTATGATGATTATGCTAATTATTACTGTCATTTTCATCATTATAACTATTTCTATAATAATAACAATAATGATAATTTCAGAAATAATAATGACAATAATACTCATTATAATAACAATAATATTAATAATATTATTATTTCTATTGTCATTATTTGTATAAAAATTATTAGAATAGAGTTAATTATTGCTATTATTGCAGTAATTATCAAAATTATCATTATAATTATCACTTTATTATTATCATTATTATTACTGTCATTGTCTTCATAATTATCCTCATTATTGTTAATAATAAAGGAAATATCATGAAAATAATCATAATTACCTGAATTAATGTTAAAATCATCATAATTATCATTTAAAAGCGAAAAAGTTTTTTTCGACCTTGCTCTCAAAATGCTGTAATACTCTAGATTTTACCGTTTTTTCGACTTTTGGGATTTTATTAGTTTTGCCTTTATTTCATTAAAAATGCTATTTATTAGTGCAATTTTCATCATTATAACTATTTTTATGATGATAATAACAATAATGATAATTTTAGAAATAACAATGACAATAATAGTCATTATAATAACAATAATAATGATATTATTATTATTATTTCTATAGTCATTATTAGTATGAAAAATATTAGAATAGAGTTAATTATTGCTATTAATGCAGTAATTATCAAAATTATCTTTATAATTATTATTTTATTTTTATTGTCATTATTATTATTGTCATTATCCTCATTATTGTTAATAATAAAGTATTTTATCAGGAAAATCATCATGATTACCTGAATTAATGTTAAAATCATCATAATTATCATTTAAAAGTGAAAAAGGGTTTTTTTTTCGACTTTTCTCTGAAAAGGCTGTAATACGCTAGATTTTGCCATTTTTTCGACTTGTGGGATTTTATTAGTTTTAGCCTTTATTTCATTATAAATGGACTCTATGATTATTATCATCATTATTGTCATTATTCCTATGATTATCATCATTATAGTCATTATCGTCATGGTTATCATTATTGGAGTTATAAAGATTATTATGCTAATTATTATTCATCATTATGACTATTTTCATAATGATAATAACAATAATTATAATTTTAGAAATAATAATGACAATAATACTCATTATAATAATGATATAATTATTTCTATTGTCAATATTAGTATGAAAATTATTAGAATAGAGTTAATTAATGCTATTATTGCAAGAATTATCAAAATTATCATTATAATTATCACTTTATTATTATTATAATTAATATTATTGTCATTATCATCATAATTATCATCATTATTGTTAATAATAAAGGAATTATCATGAAAATCCTCTTAATTACCTGAATTAATTTTAAAATCATCATAATTATCAATTAAAAGCGAAAAAGGTTTTTTTGTCGACCTTTCTCTCAAAATGCTGTAATACGCTAGATTTTGGCGTTTTTTCGACCTTTGGGATTTTATTAGTTTTAGCCTTTATTTCATTAGAAATGGACTCTATGATTATTATTATCATCATCGTTATTGTCATTATTCTTATGGTTATCATCACTATAGTCATTATTAGTATGAAAAATATTAGAATAGCGTTAATTATTTCTATTATAGCTGTAATTATCAAAATTATCATTATAATTATCATTTTATTTTTTGTCATTATTTTTAATGTCATCATCATAATCATAATCATTATTTTTAATAATAAAGGAATTATCATGAAAATCATCATAAATATCTGAATTCTTGTTAAAATCATGAAAATTATAATTTAAAAGCGATTTTTTTTTACCTTTCTCTCAAAAGTGTGTAATACGCTAAATTTTGCGGTTGTACGACTTTTGGAATTTTATTAGTTTTAGCCTTAATTTCATTAAAAATGGACTCATTATCGTCATGATTTTCATTAATATCATTATCATTATTGCAGTTATAATGATTATTATGCTAATTATTACTGTCATTTACATCATAATAACTATGTTTATAATGATAACAATAAAGATAATTTTAGAAATAATAATGACAATAATACTCATTATCATAACAATGATAATGATATTATTATTTCTATTGTCATTATTAGTATGAAAATTATTAGAATTGAGTTAATTATTGTTATTATTGCAGTAATTATCAAAATTATCATTATAATTATCATTTTATTATTATTATCATTATTATTAACATTATCATCTTAATTATCATCATTATTGTTAATAATAAAGGAATTATCATGAAAATCATCGTAATTACCTGAATTAATGTTAAAATCATCATAATTATCATTTAAAAGCGAAATTGTTTCTTTTCGGCCTTTCCCTCAAAAGGCTGTAATACTCTAGATTTTGCATTTTTTTCGACTTGAGGGATTTTATTGGTTATGGCCTTTATTTCATTATAAATTGACTCTATGATTATTATTATCATCATTATCATCATTATTGTCATTATTCTTACGATTATCATTTTTAAAGTCATTATCGTCATGATTCTCATTATCATCATTATCATTATCATAGTTTTAATGATCATTATACTAATTATTACTGTCATTTTCATCATTATAACTATTTTCATAGTAATAATAATGATAATTTTAGAAGTAATAATGACAACATTACTCATTATAATAAAAATAATAATGATATTATTTTTTATTGTCATTATTAGTATGAGTTAATTATTGCTATTATTGCAATAATTGTGGAAATTGTAATTATAATTATCATTTTATTATTATTATCATTATTATTGTCACTATCATCATAATTAGCATCATTATCTTTAATGATAAAGAAATTATCATGAAAATCATCATAATTATCAATTATAAGCTTAAAAGGTAATACGCTAGATTTTACCTTTTTTCGACATTTGTTATTTTATTAGTTTAGGCTTTATTTTATTATAAACGGGACTCTATGGGTACTATTATCATCATTATCATACTTATTGTAATTATTCTTATGTTTATCATCATTATTGTCATTTTCGTCATGATTATCGTTATTATCATTATCATTATTGCAGTTATGATAATTATTATGCTAATTATTTATGTCATTTTAATCATTATAACTATTTTTATAATTGCGATTTTAGAAGTAATAATGACAACAATACTCGTTATAATAACAATAATAATATTATTATTATTTCTATTGTCATTATTAGTATGAGTTAATTATTGCTATTATTGCAGTAACTGTCAAAATTATAATTATAATAGCAATAATTAACTCATACTAATAATGACAATAGAAATAATAATAATATCATTATTATTGTTATTATAATGAGTATTGTTGTCATTATTACTTCTAAAATCGCAATTATGAAATAGTTATAATGATGAAAATGACATAAATAATTAGCATAATAATTATTATAACTGCAATAATGATAATGATAAAAACGATAATCATGACGAAAATGACAATAATGATGATGATAATAATAATCATAGAGTCCATTTCTAATGAAATAAAGGCTAAAACTAATAAAATCCCAAAGGTCGAAAAAACGCCAAAATCTAGCGTATTACAGCATTTTGAGAGAAAGGTCGACAAAAAAACCTTTTTCGCTTTTAATTGATAATTATGAAGATTTTAAAATTAATTCAGGTAATTAAGAGGATTTTCATGATAATTCCTTTATTATTAACAATAATGATGATAATTATGATGATAATGACAATATTAATTATAATAATAATAAAATGATAATCATAATGATAATTTTGATAATTCTATTCTAATAATTTTCATACTAATAATGACAATAGAAATAATTATATCATTATTATAATGAGTATTATTGTCATTATTATTTCTAAAATTATAATTATTGTTATTATCATTATGAAAATAGTCATAATGATGAATATGACAGTAATAATTAGCATAATAATCTTTATAACTCCAATAATGATAATCATGACGATAATGACTATAATAATGATAATCATAGGAATAATGACAATAATGATGATAATAATCATAGAGTCCATTTATAATGAAATAAAGGCTAAAACTAATAAAATCCAAGTCGAAAAAATGGCAAAATCTAGCGTATTACAGCCTTTTCAGAGAAAGGTCGAAAAAAACCCTTTTTCACTTTTAAATGATAATTATGATGATTTTAACATTAATTCAGGTAATTATGATGATTTTCCTGATAATTACTTTATTATTAACAATAATGAGGATAATGACAATAATAATAATGACAATAAAAATAAAATAATTATAATGATAATTTTGATAATTACTGCATTAATAGCAATAATTAACTCTATTCTAATATTTTTCATACTAATAATGACTATAGAAATAATAATAATAATATCATTATTATTGTTATTATAATGACTATTATTGTCATTGTTATTTCTAAAATTATCATTATTGTTATTATCATCATAAAAATAGTTATAACGATGAAAATTACACTAATATATAGCATTTTTAATGAAATAAAGGCAAAACTAATAAAATCCCAAAAGTCGAAAAACGGTAAAATCTAGAGTATTACAGCATTTTGAGAGAAAGGTCGAAAAAAACTTTTTCGCTTTTAAATGATAATTATGATGATTTTAACATTAATTCAGGTAATTATGATGATTTTCATGATAATTCCTTTATTATTAACAATAATGAGGATAATTATGATGATAATGACAGTAATAATAATGATAATAATAAAATGATAATTATAATGATAATTTTGATAAATACTGCAATAATAGCAATAATTAACTCTATTCTAATAATTTTTATACAAATAATGACAATAGAAATAATAATAATATTATTATTATTGTTATTATAATGAGTATTATTGTCATTATTATTTCTGAAATTATCATTATTGTTATTATTATAAAAATAGTTATAATGATGAATGACAGTAATAATTAGCATAATAATTATCATAACTGTAATAATGATAATAATAATAAAGATAATCATGACGATAATGACTATAATGATGATAATCATAAGAATAATGACACAAATGATGATGAGAATAATAATCATAGAGTGCATTTATAAGGAAATTAAGGCTAAAACTTATAAAATCCCAAAAGTCAAAAAAAAAAAAAAAAAAAAAAAAACGGCAAATCAAGCGTATTACAGCCTTTTGAGAGAAAGTTCGAAAATATACCTTTTTCGCCTTTAAATTATAATAATGATGATTTTAACATTAATTCAGGTAACTATGATGATTTTCATGATAATTCTTTTATTATAAACAATAATGATGCTAAATATGATGATAATGACAATAATAATAATGATAATAATAATAAAATGATGATTATAATGATAATTTTGATAATCAATGCAATAAAAGCAATAATTAACTCTATTTAAAAAAAAATCCTACTAATAATGACAACAAAAATAATGATATCATTATTATTGTTATTATAATAACTATTATTGTCATTATTATTTCTAAAATTATCATTATTGTTATTATCGTTATAAAAATAGTTATAATGATGAAAATGACAGAAATGATTAGCATAATAATCATTATTACTGCAATAATGATAATGATAATACTGATAATCATGACGATAATGACTATGATGATGATAATCATAAGAATAATCATGATAAAGATAATATTAATAATCATAGCATCCATCTATGATGATAAAAAGGCTAAAACAAATAAAATCCCATAATTAGAAAAAAACGGCAAAATCTAGCTCATTACAGCCTTGTGAGAGAAAGGTCGAAAAAAAATCGCTTTTAAATGACAATTTTGATGATTTTAACATTAATTCAGGTGATTGTGATTTTATGATACTTCCTATATTATGAACAATAATTATAATTATGATGATTAAAACAACGCTGATAATGTTAATAATAATAAAATGGTGATTATAATGATATATTTTTTTAATTACAGCAATAATATCAATAATGAACAGTATTCTATTAATTTTCATACTAATAAGGACAATAGAAATAATAATAATATCATTATTTTTGTTATTATAAGGAGTGTTATTGTCATTATTATTTCTAAAATTAAATTTTTGTTAATATAATTATAAAAATAGTTATAATGATAAAAATGACATTAATAATTAGCATCATAATTATTATAACTGCAATAATGATAATGATAATGACAATCATGACGATAATGACTATAATGATGATAATCATAAGAATAATGACAATAATGATGACAGTATGATAATAATAATCATAGAGTCCATTTATAATGAAATAAAGGCTAAAACTAATAAAATCCCACAAGTCGAAAAAACGCCAAAATCTAGTTTATTACAGTCTTTTGAGAGAAAAGTCGAAAAACCTAATTTTCGCTTTTAAATGATAATTATGATGATTTTAACATTAATTCGGGTAATTATAATGATTTTCATGATAATTCTTATATTATTAACAATAATGATGATAATGACAATAATAATAATGATAATAATAATAAAATGATAATTGTAATGATAATTTTGTATAATTACTGCAATAATTGCAATAATTAACTCTATTCTAATACTTTTCATACTAATAATGACAATAGAAATAAAAATATCATTATTATTGTTAATATAATGAGTATCATTGTCATTATTATTTCTAAAATTATCTTTATTGTTATTATCATTATAAAAAAATAATTATAATGATGAGAAGGACAGTAATAATTAGCATAATTATCATAATAACTTAAATAATGATAATGAACCCTTTTCAGAGAAAGGTCGAAAAAAAACTTTTTCCCTTTTAAATATTAATTATAAGAATTTTAACATTAATTCAGGTAATTATGATGATTTTCATTATAATTCCTTTATTATTAACTATAATGATGACAATTATGATAATAATGACATTAATGATAATGATAATAAAATGATAATCATAATTATAATTTTGATAATTACTGAAATAATGACAATAATTACCTTTAATCTAATAATTTTCATAAAAATAGTGACAATAGAAAATATAATGTCATTAGTATTGTTATTATAACGAGTATCATTGTCACTATTATTTCTGAAATTATAATTATTGTTATAATCATTATAAAAATAGTTATAATGATGAAAATAACAGTAATAATTAGAGTAATAATCCTTATTACTGCAATAATGATAATGATAATAATGATAATCATGACGATAATGACTATAATGATGATAATCATAAGAATAATGACAATAATGATGATAATGGTGATAATAATAATCATAGAGTCCATTTATAATGAAATTAATGCTAAAACTAATAAAATCATAAAAAGTCGAAAAACGGCAAAATCTAGCGTATTCCAGCCTTTTGAGAGAAAGGTCGAAATCATTATTTATTATTAACAATAAAGATGATAATGATAATAATCATAATAGCAATAAAATGATTATTATAATGATAATTTTGATAATTACTTCAGTAATAGCAATAATTAATTCTATTCTAATAATTTTCATACTAATAATGACAATAGAAATAATAATATTATTACTATAATGAGTATTATTGTCATTATTATTTCTAAAATTATCTTTATTGTTATTATCATTATGTAAATAGTTATAATAATGAAAATGACAGTAATAATTAGCATAATAATCATTATAACTGCAAAAATGATAATGATAATAATAATAAGCATGACGATAATGGCTACAATGATAATCATAAGAATAATGATAATAATAATCATAGAGTCCATTTATAATGAAATAAATGCTAAAACTAATAAAATCCCAAATGTCGAAAATCGACAAAATCTAGCGTATTACAGCCTTTTGAGAGAAAGGTCGAAAACCCCCGTTTTCGCTTTTAAATGATAATTCCTTTATTATTAACAATAATGATGATAATTATGATGATAATGACAATAATGATAATGATAACTATAATAAAATAATAATTTTAAGGATAGTTTTGATAATTACTTCCATAAAAGCAATAATTAACTATATTCTATTAATTTTCATATCAATAATGACAATAGAAATAATAATAATATCATTATCAGTGTTATTATAATCAGTATTATTGTCATTATTTCTACAATTATTTTTGTTATTATTATTATAAAAATAGTAATTATGATAAAAATGACAGTAATAATTAGCATAATACTCATAATAACTACACTAATGATAATGACAATAATAATAATCATGACAATAATGACTATAATGATGATAATCATAAGAATAATGACAATAATGATGATAATGATGGTAATAATAATCACAGAGTCCATTCATAATGAAATAAAGGCTGAAACTAATAAAATCCCAAAAGTCGAAAAAACGCAAAATCTAGTGTATTCTAGCCTTTTGAGAGAAAGGTCGAGAAAAAACTTTTTCGCTTTAAATGATAATTATGATGATTCTAACATTAATTCAGGTGATTATGATGATTTTCACGATAAATCCTTTATTATTAACAATAATGATGATAATTATGATGATAATGACAATAATAATAATGATAATAATAATAAAATGATAATTTTAATGATAATTTTGTATAATTACTACAATAAAAGCAATAATTTACTCTATTCTAATACTTTTCATACTAATAATGACAATAGAAATGATAAAAATATCATTATTATTGTTAATATAATAAGTATCATTGTCATTATTATTTCCAAAATTATCTTTATTGTTATTATCATTATAAAAAATAGTTATAATGATGCAAAGGACAGTAATAATTAGCATAATACTCATTATAACTGAAATAATGATAACGAAGCCTTTTCAGAGTAAGGTCGAAAAAAACCTTTTTCCTTTTAAATATTAATCATGAGAATTTTAACATTAATTCAGGTAATTATAATGATTTTCATTATAATTCCTTTATTATTAACTATAATGATGATAATTATGATAATAATGACAATAATGATAATGATAAAATGATAATATTAGTATTTTTATTATAATGAGTATTATTGTCTCTATTATTTCTAAAATTATCATTATTATTATTATCATTATAAAAATAGTTATAATTATGAAAATGACAGTAATAATTAGCATAATAATCATTATAACTGCAATAATGATGATGATAATCATGACGATAATGACTATAATGATGATAATCATAAGAATAATGACAATAATGATGATAATGATGATAATAATAATCATAGAGTCCATTTATAATGAAATAAAGGCTAAAACTAATAAAATCATAAAAAGTAAAAAAAAAAAAAAAAATGCAAAATCAAGCGTATTCCAAGCCTTGTGAAACATCGAAATTATCATTTATATTAACAATAATGATGATAATAATAATAATCATAATAGCAATAAAATGATTATTATAATGATAATTTTGATAATTATCTCAATAAGAGCAATAATTAATTCTATTCTGATAATTTTCATACTATTAATGACAATAGAAATAATAATAATATTATTATAATGAGTATTATTGCCATTATTTCTAAAATTATCTTTATTGTTATTACCATTATAAAAATAGTTATAATGATGAAAATGACATTAATATTAGCATAATAATCATTATAACTGCAATAATGATAATGATAATAATGATAATCATGACGATAATGACTATAATGATAATCAAAAGAATAATGATAATAATGATAATAATAAGCATAGTGTCCATTTATAATGAAATAAAAGCTAAAACTAATAAAATCCCAAATGTCGAAAAAACTGCAAAATCTAGCGTATCATTATCATTATCATCATAACAATTTTTATAATGATAATAAAAATGATGATGATTTTAGAAATATTAATGACAATAATACTGATTATAATACTGATTATAATAACACTGATAATGATATTATTATTATTTCTATTGTCATTATTGTTATTATTATTATAATAATATATTATTTTGAGAGAAAGGTCGAAAAAAAAACCTTTTCGCTTTTAAATGATAATTATGATGATTTTAGCATTAATTCAGGTAATTATGATGATTTTCATGATAATTCCTTTATTATTAACAGTAATGATGATAATAATGATAATGACAATAATGATAATGATAATTATAATAAAATAATAATTATAATGATAATTACTGGAATAATAGCAATAATTAACTCTATTCTAATAATTTTCATACTAATAATGACAATAGATATAATAATGATATCATTATCATAATGAGTATTATTGTCATTAATATTTCTAAAATCATCATCATTTTTATTATCATTATAAAAATTGTTATAATGATGAAAATGAAAATGTATTAATTAGCATAATAATCATTATAACTGCAATAATGATAATGATAATGATAATCATGACGATAATGACTATAATGATAATCATAAGAATAATGACAATTATGATGATAAGGATGATAATAATAATCATAGAGTCCATTTATAATGAAATAAAGGCTAAAACTAATAAAATCCCAAAAGTCTAAAAAAAAATCTAGCGTATTTATAGCCTTTTGAAAGAAAGGTCGAAAAAAATTTTTTTCGCTTTTAAATGATAATTATGATGATTTTAACATTAATTTAGATAACTTGAAGGCACAAGGTATATTTACTCTAATTTATTCAAGAACTTAGTATTCTTTTGTATGCTGTGCGAATAAGCGATTCGTTTTTGGTTTTGGGGTTCGGGTTCATGGAATCGAAGTTAAGAGTCATTGTTTCGAATTCTTTCATTCCGTCTTCTGTACCCGCCGAACAAGGTAGAGATTTAATTTGTTTTGATATAACCTTGTGATATTGTTCTTTTGTTAAGTTTGTGTTCTTTTCTTTAGTTTGTTTTATCCCTACGGTCCTCGTGAACTGTATAGGAACTATGGGAGGATTATTTGTGTATTATTTTTGTCCCTAGGCTTGACTCTATCACCAGCAAGGGCCGCTTGGTGAAGGCGTCCATTTATTAGGTTAACTTCCACCTATTTGTTCATCAGTAAGGAAGAGCTGCTGATCAAGAATCAACACCCTCGTCGAAAAAAAAAATCCAGGGAAGTGTTTAAAGTCTTGAAAATTATATAAAGATGGATTATGGAAAGAATATTAATAGAAAATTTTTAACTCTGAAATATCTTGGTGAAAGACACTCTGAAAACCAATAGTGATTCTTTTTCCTACATTATCCAAGAGGCTTTTCTATTTCTTTATATGTATGTGAACAATTTTTCTTTTCTCAGACCATCAATTTTTGTGACAGGTAATTCTGATGATTTTCAAGGTAATTCCTTTATTATTAACAATAATGATGATAATTATGATGATAATGACAAAAATAATAATGATAATAATAAAATGATAATTATAATGATAATTTTGATAATTACTGCAATAATAGCAATAATTAACTCTATTCTAATAATTTTCATACAAATAATGACAATAATGAAATAATAATATCATTACTATTGTTATTATAATGAGTATTATTGTCATTATTATTTCTAAATGTATTATTATTGTTATCATTATAAAAATAGTTATAATGATGAAAATGACAGTAATAATAAGCATAATAATCATTATAACTGCAATAAAG
>NC_091579.1:18124035-18126535 GCF_042767895.1 Penaeus vannamei
ATATATATATATATATATATATATATATATATATATATATGTACATATATATTCATATATATATATATATACATATGCATATATATATATGCATATATATATATGCATATATATATGCATATATATATATATATATATATATATATATATATATATAAATATACATATATATATACATATATATATATATATATATATATATATGTATAAACATATATATATATTTATATATATGTATATATGTATATTTATATATATACATATATATACATACATACATATATATATATATATATATATATATATATATATATATATATATATTTATATATATATATATATATATATATATATACATATATATATATATATATATATATATATATATATATATATATATATATATATATATATGCATATATATATATATATATATATATATATATATATATATATATATATATATATATAGATATATATATGCATATATATATATTAATATATATATATGCATATATATATGCGTTTATATATGCATATATATATATATATATATATATATATATATATATATATATATATATATATACATATATATATATATATATATATATATATATATATATATATATATATATATATATATATATATATATATATATATATATATATATATATATATATATATATATATATATATATATATATATATATATATATATATATATATATATATATATATATATATATATATATATATATATATATATATATATATATATATATATATATATATATATATATATATATATATATATATATATATATATATATATATATATATATATATATATATATATATATATATATATATATATATATATATATATATATATATATATATATATATATATATATATATATATATATATATATATATATATATATATATATATATATATATATATATATATATATATATATATATATATATATATATATATATATATATATATATATATATATATATATATATATATATATATATATATATATATATATATATATATATATATATATATATATATATATATATATATATATATATATATATATATATATATATATATATATATATATATATATATATATATATATATATATATATATATATATATATATATATATATATATATATATATATATATATATATATATATATATATATATATATATATATATATATATATATATATATATATATATATATATATATATATATATATATATATATATATATATATATATATATATATATATATATATATATATATATATATATATATATATATATATATATATATATATATATATATATATATATATATATATATATATATATATATATATATATATATATATATATATATATATATATATATATACATATATATATATATATATATATATATATATATATATATATATATATATATATATATATATATATATATATATATATATATATATATATATATATATATATATATATATAATTATATATATATATATATGCAAAAATATATATAAATGTTATATATATATATATATATATATATATATATATATGCATATATATATATATATATATATATATATATATATATATATATATATATATATATATATATATATATATATATATATATATATATATATATATATATATATATATATATATATATATATATATATATATATATATATATATATATATATATATATATATATATATATATATATATATATATATATATATATATATATATATATATATATATATATATATATATATATATATATATATATATATATATATATATATATATATATATATATATATATATATATATATATATATATATATATATATATATATATATATATATATATATATATATATATATATATATATATATATATATATATATATATATATATATATATATATATATATATATATATATATATATATATATATATATATATATATATATATATATATATATATATATATATATATATATATATATATATATATATATATATATATATATATATATATATATATATATATATATATATATATATATATATATATATATATATATATATATATATATATATATATATATATATATATATATATATATATATATATATATATATATATATATATATATATATATATATATATATATATATATATATATATATATATATATATATATATATATATATATATATATATATATATATATATATATATATATATATATATATATATATAAATATATATATATATATATATATATATATATATATATATATATATATATATATATATATATATACATATATTTATAAATATATATATATATATATATATATATATATATATATATATATATATATATATATATATATATATATATATATA
>NC_091579.1:18158291-18160791 GCF_042767895.1 Penaeus vannamei
TGTAAGATTTCATTCCAACTTAGTTATGTAGCCATTATTAACAATAATTGCTAACCAACTGTATTACAAAATGACAAATTTAACCCAAAAAATAATAACTATGGTTAGATCACCCGTGGATCAACTTCGAGCAGCGGGGATTGCCTTTTCCACCGGCCATTGGATATCGAACACAAAACATGCAGAATTAACCAAGTAAACGTTAATGGATCTCTCTCTCTCTCTCTCTCTCTCTCTCTCTCTCTCTCTCTCTCTCTCTCTCTCTCTCTCTCTGTGTGTGTGTGTGTGTGTGTGTGTGTGTGTGTGTGTGTGTGTGTGTGTGTGTATCAGAGAGAGAGAGAGAGAGGGGGGGGGTAGAGAGAGAGGGGAGGTAGAGAGATTATTTCAAATATCTACTGCCGGGTATGAAAGTTATTGTTGACCGAGGTAAAGTGTAAAACTCCGTCCTTGCAAGTTAAGTTGCAATCTGTTGTTGCATTTTGTTTTGTTGTAACGTTCCTTTTTGATGCACTGTGAAAGCCACTGAAGTTTGTTTTTGGAATGGAGATATATTCTTGCGGAAAACACAAAACATGCAGAATTAACCAAGCTTACGTTAACCTCTACCCCCCCCCCCCCTCTCTCTTTCTGTGTGTGTGTGTGTGTGTGCGTGTGTGTGTGTGTGTGTGTGTGTGTGTGTGTGTGTGTGTGTGTGTGTGTGTGTGTGTGTCAGAGAGAGAGAGAGAGAGATTATTTCAAATATCTACTGTCGGGTATTTGTTATTGTTGACCAAGGTGAAGTGTAAACATCCGTCCTTGGAAGTTAAGTTGCAATCTGTTGTTGCATTTTGTTTTGTTGTAACGTTCCTTTTTTGATGCATCGTGAAAGCCACTGAAGTTTGTTTTTGGAATCGAGATGTATTCTTGTGCTTCTCTTAGAGTGCACACGGAGATATCATAGAGGAATTTCTATTGATGGCTTAGGAATTTGCCTTTCTTTTTTACTTTTTCCAGACAGTACTTATTTTCAGCTGAAAGAGAAAATATACCTTCCACGACCATTGCTCCACATGCACAGGTGGGCCGTTAGCAAATGGTCGTATCTTTGCGTTATAGTGTAAACAAAACGAGGATGCTTTACCAAGTGTACTAGTATCTGGTTGGGGTTACCTGTATACATCTGTCTGTGCTACTTCTTAATGCGAGAGCACAATTACGCCATAATTCGCTGAGATGGTAGTTATCACAAATAGGAATACCTGGTGGAAGCTGTATCAGGCCATCAAGGTAGCATGTGGGCCACAGGAGAACGTCTAAGCAAAGATACAAAGATATAGATAGACAAAGGAAGATGAAGGCAGAATGGGATGAACAGATAGATATAGAAATATACATACACACACACAGAAAGAGAGAGGGAGGGGGGGGGGGAGGGAGGCAGTTTTATTCTTAAAAGGATGAAAAGAAATGTAAACGAGAAACTTCATTTTTATTTCCTGACAATGTTTTTTCTTTCTTTCTTTTGGATTAACAGCCAGCAATAAGGACGATAAACTGCAATCTGAAAGGGCAAGACCTTTTCATTCATATATTTTTTTTCAACAGGCTTATATGATCAGACGTCTGTGCACTGGGCTGCTGGAGCGGCGAGTCTGTAATTCTGTAAAAATAGGGAAAGAAATGATATATGAGTACACATTTAAAAGCATCGACTAGAAGTTTTACTGCAAATATGTATCTTTCTGGATAGACATGAATTATAAGTGAAGTTTATTCTAATACATCTGAACATTTTATTCCTATATCATAAACATAGGGAAACGCGCACGCGCACGCGCACGCGCGCGCACACACACACACACACACACACACACACACACACACACACACACACACACACACACACACACACACACACCTTATTGACGTAATCCAATCGTTTCGAGGTGGATAATAATTCCTTTATGTATTCGTCTCTTTTAAGGACATTAACTATTAAGTATAGACATGAGATTTTTCCATTTATGACAGGAAAGATAAACTCAAAATAAAGGTAAACAAAACGGTTAAAGAGTCTCCTTGATAATACCTACCGTGCTTACAGCAAATTCAGGCTGGTAGTAGTCGTAGACCACAACAACGCCCGGTTTGGCGTCCTCGACCTCCAGCTCACGAACCACACCGAAGTCCGCGCACGCCTCCTCAGCCGAGAGTCCGACGATGTAGAGGATTACTTTGTTGCCCTTGATGTCGTACTTGGTGAAGACACTGTTCTTGCTTTTGAGAAGGGCTTCGAGGTCCTCCTTATATGGAGTGTAACCCGATACGAGGGTGATCTCAACGGCGACCATGTTGGACTGCCTGTTCGGGAGGTAACTCGTGCAGACGTTGATGTGGCTGCTGTTTGAGTTGCAAGTATTGTTGGAGTCTGTTCTAACAGCCAGGCTGAAGTTATTGCTGTTGTAATGTTCCATCACATTGTACTGGACAACTCCCTGGTCGTAGGAAAGGAAATATTTAA
>NC_091579.1:18188291-18190791 GCF_042767895.1 Penaeus vannamei
GGAAGAGGCTAAACAGATGAAAGCTACATATGCCGATGTATCAAAGGTAAAAGAAACTGTAAATGAAATGGAAAAAAAGAAAAAGACATCAATATCACAAAGGAAAAAATAAGACACAGCTTGCAGAGACGGTAAAGAAGAACGAATTCAAATCCCACCTTGGGCAACATGCAAGACATATTACTAATTTGGCTAATGTAAGTAAGGACATTGTCATATTGGGACATGAAGAAAAAGTTGTAGAAAATGGAATCGAACGATAAAATGAGGACAAGAAATTAATTGTAAACATTCTTAGTGTCATAAATCCCGAATTCGCGGTGCAGAATATCATAGCTCACAGGAGGCTGGGATTATTCGAAAAAGGGAAAGAAAGCCAAAGTCCTGGCCACCCATGAAGAATAAAAGAAAACCTGGAAAGAGAAAATATAACCAAAGATGACAAAGAAACAGTACAAAAAGGAAAAGGTAAAGAATAAAAATTAACAAAGGAATGAAGAGGATTTTTTTTTATTTGGATGGTGAGAGGTCTTCAAACAATATAACAATAACCTCAGTATACATGCCACTTCACACATTGGTGTGGTCTCAAGAAAATTACCAAAAACGAATGTAAGAGACATTAAAGAGCCTTCAAGAAGTGCTACAACTTTCGGAAACCAGTGCAAAAGACATTCTTATCACAGGGGATTTCAACAGCAAAATAGACTGGGAAAGTTTTGATCCCAGAGCGCAAGCACATTCTTGGGAATCTAAATTACTATAAGTCATAAAGGAGCACTGCCTTTTCCAGAATGTAACAGATTATAACAGGATAAGAGGGGTAGATAGGCCGTCTTTGCTTGACCTAATATTCACAAAGCATAACAATGATATTAAGAATATCGAGTACTGTCCTTTAGGAAAAGCGACCATGTAGTGATTAAAATAAAATACTGTCTGCTATAAGCAAGGGAAGAAAGGAGAAGTAGAATTACAAAAGAGGGGATTATAGAAGCCTTAAGGATTTCTTTGATAGCATAAATTGGGAAACACTTCTGGGTGATTAGAACCTTGATGTTCAGTATTCAATTTTTTTATGAAACGTATAAAAATGAGTGGAATAAATCATTTCAAATTTTAGAATTTAAGCAAGAAATGGCCAAAAACGGTTCAATGACAAATGCAAGAAAAAAGAAAACAAGCAGCTCCTTAAGAAAAGATTCAGAAGACATAGATAGGCAGCGTATGAAAGATATAAAATAGGAAGAAATGAGAGGCAAAATTAAACTTTGAAAAGGTTATAATTAACAAATGTACGTCAACCAAAACTCTTCTTCAACTACATGAATAGTAAAACTATGAGTAGAGATAAAATTAGCACCATCAAAGACATTAACATTATCTATTCTAAGGAGAAAGAAAAGTTTGAAATCCTGAATGAGAAATTTCAGTCAGTGTTTGTTCAGGATCCATACTATGATACGAATACCCATACAAACGTAAAAAACATCGAAAATATCACCCTAAAAAATGAAATAAAAGATCTACTAAAAGGATTAGAAAAGACCAAAGCATAAGGATCAGATGAAATTTCTAACTGGGTTCTCAGGGAATGTGCCTAACTATGTACTCCTTTATTGTTAATATTCCAAAATTCACCGAGACAAGGCAAACTACCAAAAAGATGGAAACTCGCTAATGTTACACCCTTATATAAGAGCAGTGACAAACAAAACCCACTAAATTATAGACCAGTTTCGTTAACTAGCTGCTAGAAAGAAAAATTAGGAAACAATAGGTTGAAATACTTGAAAAACACGAAATAATATCAAATAAACAATTTGTTTTAAGAGAACGAAGATCAAATCTCCTCTGTTTTATGATAGCGTATCTGAAATATTATAAGAAAGAGACGGCTGGGTGGATTGTGCGTTCTTGGACTTTAATAAGGCTTTTGATAAGGTGTCTCATAGACGACTACTACGGAAATTAGAGCACCTAGGTAGAGTCAAAGGCAAACTACTCGCATGGATGAAAGACTTTCTTCATGAAAGACAGATGAGCACAGCAAGAGGGAAGCATTCTACATGGCGACGAGTAACCAGCGGAGTGCCCCAAGGATCGGTGTTGGCGCCGCTTACTATTTTCGTCAATGATTTAGAGTCGAACATAAGCCCAAGTAGTTACCTAAATATGTTTGCAGATGACGCGAAGATACAAAAAGGGATAACAGACGTCTCATGCCTATGCCTCCAAAGTGACATCGAGAACTTATTCACATGGCGTTGAACACACAAAATGGAATTCAATACCAATAAAGGCCACGTTGTCAGGTTCAAATCTTGAGTACCGTGCAGTGGTATGGGGTCCACACTTAAAAAAGGATATTGACAAACTGGAGAGAGTTCAAAGAGCGGCCACAAAATGGGCACCTACTCAATGAGATATGAGTTACGAAGATGGACTACAAAAATTAGGACTTACTACTTTAGAAGAAAGAAGGAAAAGGGGGGGCATG
>NC_091579.1:18240788-18243288 GCF_042767895.1 Penaeus vannamei
TCTGATATATCGAGAAATTCGATCAGGGAAACGAGATGGAAGCTGTGCATATCAAATTAGAAATTGGGAATTACCGACGGCGGAATCAAGTAGAGTAGAAAATGAGGAAACTATTAGGTGGAATAGAACTTTGGAAATTTTAGAAGATTTAGCTAGTATTCAGCAGAGGCAAGTAAATTCTCCGTCCGTTATACGAAAAGATCCAGCACTAGAGGTCTACACAGGAAGGGGGGATGTTGACAGATGGATCAAGAAGGCAAACTGGGCACTGGGACAGTTAGTTGGAAATGAGGAGGATAAAGTAAGATTTGTGATGAAACACATAGAGGGATCGGCGGCAGAGAGACTGCATAATTATAAACGGGACTGGCAGAGTGTAGAAGAAATTATGGAAGAATTGGTGAAGGTTTATGGGAGAAGAATATCTGTTTGGGATTTGTACGAACGGATGGCAGGTAGAAAGCAAGGGAAGCATGAAAGTGTGTGGGAATTTTTAGACGTGTTATTGGAGATAAGTGAAAGCCTTAAGCAAGGTGGAAATGAAATAGACCGTAGAATGATCGGAGAATGTGTGGCGAGGAATATGAGAGAGCCGGCATTGGGATTGAAGCTTAAGAGGAGGATAGAACAGAGGCCAGAAGACTCGTTGGATGAGTGGATAGAATGGATAGCAATGAAAGAGCATGAATGGAATTCTTTCACGCAAAGGAAAGATGATCATGGGAAAGACGATGAAAGAAAGGATGAAAGAAACAGTGTGAAAGAAAAGAGGGAGAGAGTTTGTTACAGATGTGGTAGAAAGGTTCATATTATTGCATGGTGCCCGGAAGGAAGTTTCAGAGATAGATATTATGGAAAAATACGCGGCAATGGCAGTCACCAAAGACGCGAATGTGGGAGAGTTTTGGCCGGAAGGGGAATTGAAGGATGCGCAGGACGAGATGAAGTGTTTCAAAGGGATTGGTCAGTTACTGGAGAGGGACATGGCTAAGGGAGAGAAGGATGAGTGGTTAAAAGATGAAGATTTTCGAAAATTGTATAGAGTAAGAGATCATTTAAGAGTACAGGGTGGAATTATTTGGCATAAAAAGAATGTGGGAATAAACTTGTGGAAAATCATCCCAGTATTGCCTCCAAGGTTACAAGGGCAGTTATTGCGCGCCTGTCATGATCAGTTTGGGCATCAAGGGAGGAATAGAACCCTGAGTTTAGTAAAAAGTCGAGGGTACTGGCCAGGAATGTCAACGACGGTAGCAGAATACGTCGCTGAATGTGACAGGTGTAGCGTAGCTAAAGACGAGACGCCGAAGTCGCATGCTTTTGACGGGAAGATTGGACACGAGCAAACCCTGGGAAATGTTAGCTATTGACTTTACGGTTTTAGAAAAGAGAATGGGTATGGAAAATATTTTAATTATCACGGATATCTTCAGTCGTTATTCTTTCGCATTTCCCACTAAAGACCAAAAGGCAACAACCGTAGCGAAGATCTTAAAAGAACAAATTTTTGATAGATTTGGGGCTCCAGATAAATTATTGTCCGATCAAGGGAGAAATTTTCTCAGTTCCGTTATTAAACAGTTGTGCATTAGTTATGGGGTGGAAAAAATTAGAACGACAGCATATCATCCACAAGGCAATGGGTGTTGCGAGAGGTTTAATCGAACGCTGCATGGGCTCTTAGTAACATTAGATGAAAGAGCAAAGAAGAAATGGCCTGAACACATAGCTGCCTTAGTTGCCCATTATAATGCTACTCCACATGCAACCACGGGATACTCGCCATTTCATTTAGTTTTTGGCAGGGAGCCCAAGTTACCTCAGGATCCGATAGTAAGTTCTTCAACAGAAGAAACTATTGATGATTGGATGAGTGAGTTAAGGGAGATACAAGAGACTGTCGGGAAGATAGCAAAAGAAACGGAAAACAAACAGAAAGAGATGACAAGGAAGCAAAGGGACATAAAGGCGAAGGATATTGACTGGACAGTAGGCCAGGAAGTTTTATTGAGAAATAATGTAAAAATAGGTAGAAGTAAAATTCAGGATCAGTGGCATGCTAAATGATGGGTAATAACGGAGATTTTGGAACCTAGAACGGGGCTGTATAGAATATGATCTTACGATGAGGATGACAAAGAGGAGCGAATTGAGAACAGATGCAACCTGAGAGCGGCACCAAAATTACAACCTTTTGGAGTACCGGCAGTAGATGACCCGATACCAGAACACTCCCCACGGCGATTGCGTAATCGTGTAGTAGTAGATAAAGGAAATAAAGGTAATAGGTGAAGGGAATAGGTTAAGGGAAAGGTGAAAGCAGGGTTCTATCCTGAACGAGGATTGACGTCCTCTGCCTTACTTGAGCTAAATCTATCTTGCTCTAAGACTATGCCTACTCCTTCCATCTTAATTAGTGTCTAGGATATGGTGAAGGGAAAGGTGAAAGCAGGGTTCTATCCTGAACGAGGATTGGCGTCCTCTGCCTTACTTGAGCTAA
>NC_091579.1:18258288-18268288 GCF_042767895.1 Penaeus vannamei
ACACATATATTGCACGAAATATATATGATGAAATATTAATCAAATGCGAGTAACAGTAAGTCTTTACGTCTATTATTACAACAAACGCAGAATTACTGAAAATTATTATTTGGCATAAGTTGATTTGATCAGGTCTACAATCACATCACGGCCGACAAATTCGCTGTAAAAGAATTCAAAGTTACGTTGGATTATTTGATTTAAGCAGCGTGGTCCCAACATGGCCGCCACGGCATAAGGAAATAGCCGCTCAAACGCGCACAAATTCAACCTTGCATATTTTATGGAATCAAGATAATTAACTTATTCTATTTCTTACGTTAATCATCATAAAGATTTGTAAATTCGGTTTCTGAAATGCGATGAAAGTTTGTTAGTGACAACCGCGTCGATCTTCTTTTGTACTAATATTTGTAAACGCGATAAGTTAATAAAATCCCTATTTTGTTTGAGCAACAATTAACTTCATTTCATTGATATATTAATAGAATCTTCAGGAAACAGAACACGCATTTTCATATTAAAAACTTCCCTTTATTTAGTCATGATTTAATTCATCTGGATTGTGCGGTAGTCAGGCAAAAATTAAACCCAGATTTAGCCCCACAATTCCAGACCGTAATTGTTTAGGTGAAACATGCCTCTTAATCCAGTAGAGTTTCAACAAACACGATTTATAGATTTTTTTTAGCGTTTTTGTTCTGATTTGCTGTGTAAATCATCGAAATTCTTCCCAAAAATACAGTACGAAACCTAGGCTTACACCCTTATGCAATTTTGACGTCGGGAAGTACAAGTTCCGTCATTCGTCAAGCAATCAGATGTGACGGAGAACAGCAGTATTACAGCGTTAAAAAGCGAAGGAATTATCCATTCCAAAAAAGAATTGTTTCGAAAGTCAGTAGCTGGCTGAATCTGAAATTTTACTGAATATTTTCGGCAACTTGGGAGGATGGTAGTTTGGAATGGCCGACCATTGAACGTGCAAATAAGTGTGCTTTACAGCTTGTTTCGAGACGACGATTCTATGTAGCGAAACAAATGGTTTCGTGTTATCACCTTCACATTATTTAACTGCTATGTATTCTGAAGTGCATAACGAAATAAATACGAAGCAGAAAATTCGTACGAAATTATACTCTCTGACAACATTTTGTGAGCAACTAGGGGAGACCTTCAACCGCAGGCCCCACCTCGCTGCCTTTTCTCCCCCTCCGACCTCCTGCCTCATGTAACCCGGGATTCAGAAATTTTGGATCGTGACAGTACAGTACAATATTTATTGGGAGTATTCTATCCTGATTAAGTATTCGAATCTGCCTCATACTGCTACACACAGCTCAAAAAGTAAGTTAATACTACTGTAACGCGTAGCAACGAGTAACCATCATCATGATAAAAGAAAACATGTAGAGATTCTCTTTCATATTTTAAATATTTATATAACGGACAAAGACTTCAAGATGTTTAATATATAAAAAAATAGTGGTTCGTTTTCGAAGTAATTATCGTTGTTGTTACGATTGTTGCTGTCAGTAATAGTATTGTACTTAATATTAATATTGATATTATTGATACCACTGATAATCATTACTACTATTGTTATCATTACTTTTATCATTTCATTATTTTATTTTACTACTACTATGATAATTATCATCAATATTACTATCATCATTATCATATTTAATATCATCTTTACTATTTTGCTGTATTATTATCATTACTATAATAAAAATAGTAATAATAATTATTATCATCATCATAAATTTGATTATTGTTACTATAATTATTATTAATCATTATTACTATTATCATTAAT
Organism: Penaeus vannamei; assembly: GCF_042767895.1. Taxonomy (NCBI): domain Eukaryota; kingdom Metazoa; phylum Arthropoda; class Malacostraca; order Decapoda; family Penaeidae; genus Penaeus; species Penaeus vannamei. The sequence continues at coordinate 18,260,111 of NC_091579.1, forward strand.
ATCATAATCATAATAATAATTATTTTTTTTATAATCATGATCACCATCATTATCATTATTATTGTTATTATCATCATACTTCTTAATAGTGTTATTATTATCGTTGTTATTATCATCATTCTTCTTAATAGTGTTATCATTATTATTGTTGTTATTATCATTATTATTATCACCATCGTCATTGTCATTGCTATTGTCATCATCATTATTCTTATCGGGTACAAGCCCCGAACTCCCAAGAGCGGATTATTCTTTATTACTTAATTCCGCCAGTACCTCCAACTGCATACTGTCCCGTTATCTATTTCTATCATCAGTATTTGTTAATGTATATTGATATTAAAAAATCCATCTATTTATAATATCGTTTGCTAGTTATGCCATCATTTCTCCATTTTCTATCTTATAATTTCTGAACATTGAAAATTTATTGATTGTAATTGGTAAACACAAAACAAATATTGCTGCTGGACAATTCTCAAGTTTTAAATGTATGCATTATCATCTTCATTATTAAGACCGACAGTAGAGGGATGTAAAGGGAAATAAGGAAACTCAGTGGTAAAAAAAATGACTGCTAGAGAACAGATTCCACCACACTCGATAATTGTTATCCCCTTGAAACATTTTCCCTCCCCACAGGTGCAGCCGAGACCCTGTCAAAGTGGTATCTGAGATGGTTCTTCATAACGCTGACGCTGCTTGTTGTGTTTACAGCCCTCTCATGCTGGTACAAAGTCTGTGTACTTCTGGAAGATCATGGCAAGTTCAATATATCGGAATGCACTGGGCAAAGCTTTCATGGGTGATTGTTTATACATGTGTGCATATAATATATATATATATATATATATATATATATATATATATTTATATATATATATATATATATATATATATATATATAGAGAGAGAGAGAGAGAGAGAGAGAGAGAGAGAGATTTGTGTGTGTGTTTGTCTTTGTGTCTTTGTTTGTATATATATATATATAATACGCACACACACACACACACACACACACACACACACACACACACACACACACATATATATATATATATATATATATATATATATATATATATATATATATATATATGCGGGCGGGTGGGTCGCGTGCATTTGTGTGTGTGTACTTCCACATGCAAATGTATACATATACACATACATATCGATAGACACACACACATACATATATGTATATATACACACAAACATTCAAACACATACAAAGACACACATACACAAACACACACACGAACGCAAATACACAAATGTTTATGTTTTTGTGCGTAGACATATGTATGTATACACATAGTTTATATATATATATATATATATATATATATATATATATATATATATATATCATCATCGGGGAGCTAACGCCGATGGGGGCGAAAAGCCGCACCCTCCTTTCATTTCCACGTACGAAGACCCCAGGCAGGGACTCGGCTTATCTCCAGCTCCTCACGACAGGTTTGATTGATCTGTCTGTCACAACTTCCTAGGTCGTCCTACAAGCCCCCTCCACCCAGGGTTGTCATGTACAGAGACAACCTGGTGGGCAGGATCACCCTGTGGGAAGCGAGCCAGCTGGCCATATAACCTAAGTTGGTGATCAAGAATAGTGCAAGTAACAGGTTTTGTGCCAGTTTCACGGTGTAACTGTTGGTTGGACACGTGATCTCGCCAACAGTACCGCAGTGCAAGGACCTATTGCACAAGGCATCAAGATGAGACTCCAAGGCACAGAATAATGTCCAGGTTTCACTACCGTATAGTAAAACTGGCATTATCAGGGCTTTGAAAATGCGTAGCTTGGTCCCTCTGCATCTCCAAGTACTCTTATCAAGAGAGTTCATGGAAAATCCATCTGTTGACTTCCTGGTCTGACAGCCCTGAGTTCTGTGACTTCAATGTCCTCACCACAAGCACGTACCGAACAAACAGGTTATATCGTCCCCAAAGACCTGGATCTTGGTCTTGGTCCAGGAGACTTCTAGACCTAAAGGCATCACTTCATTATTAAATGCATCCAGAGCCACCACTAAGGTTTCCAGAGACTCAGATAGAATAAATAGCAACATCAGCAAAGTCAAGGTCAGTAACCTTGATATTGCCAAGAGTTGCTCCCCAATGGCTTTGGACAGGAGTGAATCCAGATTGCTCTGGCCTCTGGTGCCTCAGCAGGTGGTCTCTGATACGTCTTAGAAGGATGTAGGCAAGAACCTTGGTATACTGATCAGTGATTGCTGCAATCCCGTCGATCCCCCTTCCCCTTCCAGAGGGGGATGACCCCACCCCTCAACAGGTCAAGAGGAAGATTACCGGACTGCCAGATGGCAGCCAGGACAGCATGCAACTCCTGTGCCATAGGTTCACCACCAACTCACAGATACCCGAATTTTTACCACTCTTCACCGTCCTTGGGAGGGTAGGGTAGATCCTCACTGATGGTTGGGTCCGGTAACGGAATCTCGGCACTACCCACATCCAAGTTAACTGTTGGTGGATCAACCTAGTACAACTGCAGTCTTCTGTAAAGAGGGCTTGGAGGTCAGCTTTCTCAGTGCTTGGTAAGCTGGATGAAGGTCATTTACTAGGAGATGGCCTTCAACCTCCTCTGCAAGATTCCTAATTAACTGTTCCTTGTCCCTTCTCAACAGTGACCGAGTTCTGCACACCTGAGAACGGTGCAAATCCCGATCCCATGTCAGGCGAGCCGCCTGACAAGCATCTGTAGTTTCCATTTTCTCCTGTGAGATGAAATTCTGTCTTGCTCTTGGGCGGTCACCAACCGATTCTTGAGCTGCATCTAGTGTTCTGTGCTTGAAGGTATCCCACAGAAGTACAGGGTCAGATTGTCGAACGCTGTGGAACGACAAGAAATTGCCTCAACAAACCCCCAGGCACACTCCCTTTCCCTCAGCCTTTCCAAATGAAACGCCTATGGGTGGTCATTGGACTGCTGGGGAGTTTTGAAGTGGACCCGGAGGGTAGCCACAACTAATCTGTGGTCAGTACTACAGAACTAGGCACTCCTATACACCCTGCAGTTCTGGAGGATCCTCCGAGTCCTCGGGCGTGAACACAACCGCCATCATGTCAGGAGGATTAAGTGTTATGGCTTTGGAAGAGAATGATGTGACGCGGTTCCTGGCCGCGTCCACTCATCTCGGATCCAGCAACATGAACTTCCAAATAGAACAGTATGTTTTCAAGCGCCGCCAAGATGGTGTGCACATCATTCATCTGCTAAGGACATATGAGATCTTGCTGGCTGCCCGTGCCATTGCAGCCATTGAGAACCCAACAGATGTGTACATCTCTTCCCGCCCCATGGGCCAGCGTGCTGTGCTGAAGTTTGCCCGTTATACTGGTGCAACCCCCATTACAAGCCGCTTCACCCCAGGAGCCCTCACCAATCAGATTCAGGCTGCTCTCCGTGAGCCTCGTCTGCTTGTGGTGACTGATCCCATCTCAGACAGGCAGCCAATCACTGAGGCTTCCTATGTCAGCATTCCTGTACTTGCTTTCTGCAATACTGACTCCTCACTTCGCTATGTTGGCCCGTGAGGTTCTGCGTGGAACCATCTCCTGCAACCTGCCATGAGAGACAGACGTCATGCCTGATCTGTTCTACAGGGATGCTGAAGAGCAAGAGAGCGAGGGTGCGGCTTTTCGCCCCCATCGGCGTTAGCTCCCCGATGATGATGATATATATATATATATATATATATATATATATATATATATATATATAAACTATGTGTATACATACATATGTCTACGCACAAAAACATAAACATTTGTGTATTTGCGTTCGTGTGTGTGTTTGTGTATGTGTGTCTTTGTATGTGTTTGAATGTTTGTGTGTATATATACATATATGTATGTGTGTGTGTCTATCGATATGTATGTGTATATGTATACATTTGCATGTGGAAGTACACACACACAAATGCGCGCGCGCCCACCCGCACGCATATATATATATATATATATATATATATATATATATATATATATATATATGTGTGTGTGTGTGTGTGTGTGTGTGTGTGTGTGTGTGTGTGTGTGTGTGTGTGTGCGTATTATATATATATATATATATATATATATATATATATATATATATATATATATATATACAAACAATCAAAGACACAAAGACAAACACACACACACAAATCTCTCTCTCTCTCTCTCTCTCTCTCTCTCTCTCTATATATATATATATATATATATATATATATATATATAAATATATATATATATATATATATATATATATATATATATATATATATATATATATATTATATGCACACATGTATAAACAATCACCCATGAAAGCTTTGCCCAGTGCATTCCGATATATTGAACTTGCCATGATCTTCCAGAAGTACACAGACTTTGTACCAGCATGAGAGGGCTGTAAACACAACAAGCAGCGTCAGCGTTATGAAGAACCATCTCAGATACCACTTTGACAGGGTCTCGGCTGCACCTGTGGGGAGGGAAAATGTTTCAAGGGGATAACAATTATCGAGTGTGGTGGAATCTGTTCTCTAGCAGTCAATTTTTTTTTACCACTGAGTTTCCTTATTTCCCTTTGCATCCCTCTACTGTCGGTCTTAATAATGAAGATGATAATGCATACATTTAAAACTTGAGAATTGTCCAGCAGCAATATTTGTTTTGTGTTTACCAATTACAATCAATAAATTTTCAATGTTCAGAAATTATAAGATAGAAAATGGAGAAATGATGGCATAACTAGCAAACGATATTATAAATAGATGGATTTTTTAATATCAATATACATTAACAAATACTGATGATAGAAATAGATAACGGGACAGTATGCAGTTGGAGGTACTGGCGGAATTAAGTAATAAAGAATAATCCGCTCTTGGGAGTTTGGGGCTTGTACCCGATAAGAATAATGATGATGACAATAGCAATGACAATGACGATGGTGATAATAATAATGATAATAACAAAAATAATAATGGTAACACTATTAAGAAGAATGATGATAATAACAACGATAATAATAACACTATTAAGAAGTATGATGATAATAACAATAATAATGATAATGATGGTGATCATGATTATAAAAAAAATAATTATTATTATGATTATGATATTAATGATAATAGTAATAATGATTAATAATAATTATAGTAACAATAATCAAATTTATGATGATGATAATAATTATTATTACTATTTTTATTATAGTAATGATAATAATACAGCAAAATAGTAAAGATGATATTAAATATGATAATGATGATAGTAATATTGATGATAATTATCATAGTAGTAGTAAAATAAAATAATGAAATGATAAAAGTAATGATAACAATAGTAGTAATGATTATCAGTGGTATCAATAATATCAATATTAATATTAAGTACAATACTATTACTGACAGCAACAATCGTAACAACAACGATAATTACTTCGAAAACGAACCACTATTTTTTTATATATTAAACATCTTGAAGTCTTTGTCCGTTATATAAATATTTAAAATATGAAAGAGAATCTCTACATGTTTTCTTTTATCATGATGATGGTTACTCGTTGCTACGCGTTACAATAGTATTAACTTACTTTTTGAGCTGTGTGTAGCAGTATGAGGCAGATTCGAATACTTAATCAGGATAGAATACTCCCAATAAATATTGTACTGTACTGTCACGATCCAAAGTTTCTGAACCCCGGGTTACATGAGGCAGGAGGTCGGAGGGGGAGAAAAGGCAGCGAGGAGGGGCCTGCGGTTGAAGGTCTCCCCTAGTTGCTCACAAAATGTTGTCAGAGAGTATAATTTCGTACGAATTTTCTGCTTCGTATTTATTTCGTTATGCACTTCAGAATACATAGCAGTTAAATAATGTGAAGGTGATAACACGAAACCATTTGTTTCGCTCCATAGAATCGTCGTCTCGAAACAAGCTGTAAAGCACACTTATTTGCACGTTCAATGGTCGGCCATTCCAAACTACCATCCTCCCAAGTTGCCGAAAATATTCAGTAAAATTTCAGATTCAGCCAGCTACTGACTTTCGAAACAATTCTTTTTTGGAATGGATAATTCCTTCGCTTTTTAACGCTGTAATACTGCTGTTCTCCGTCACATCTGATTGCTTGACGAATGACGGAACTTGTACTTCCCGACGTCAAAATTGCATAAGGGTGTAAGCCTAGGTTTCGTACTGTATTTTTGGGAAGAATTTCGATGATTTACACAGCAAATCAGAACAAAAACGCTAAAAAAAATCTATAAATCGTGTTTGTTGAAACTCTACTGGATTAAGAGGCATGTTTCACCTAAACAATTACGGTCTGGAATTGTGGGGCTAAATCTGGGTTTAATTTTTGCCTGACTACCGCACAATCCAGATGAATTAAATCATGACTAAATAAAGGGAAGTTTTTAATATGAAAATGCGTGTTCTGTTTCCTGAAGATTCTATTAATATATCAATGAAATGAAGTTAATTGTTGCTCAAACAAAATAGGGATTTTATTAACTTATCGCGTTTACAAATATTAGTACAAAAGAAGATCGACGCGGTTGTCACTAACAAACTTTCATCGCATTTCAGAAACCGAATTTACAAATCTTTATGATGATTAACGTAAGAAATAGAATAAGTTAATTATCTTGATTCCATAAAATATGCAAGGTTGAATTTGTGCGCGTTTGAGCGGCTATTTCCTTATGCCGTGGCGGCCATGTTGGGGCCACGCTGCTTAAATCAAATAATCCAACGTAACTTTGAATTCTTTTACAGCGAATTTGTCGGCCGTGATGTGATTGTAGACCTGATCAAATCAACTTATGCCAAATAATAATTTTCAGTAATTCTGCGTTTGTTGTAATAATGGACGTAAAGACTTACTGTTACTCGCATTTGATTAATATTTCATCATATATATTTCGTGCAATATATGTGTAATTTGCCGGTTCTCGTTATTGTCTATTTAAATCGTACTAACCTATTGTCGCGCCTCCATGGTTATAATTCTCCGTCATATGTATTTCTTGGGATAAAAGTATTTTGCAAATTCAGAAAATTTCAGCCGACTTTCAATACATCAATAATTCACACAGATACCTCCTTACACCGTGGGCAGACACACACTGAACGTTGTTTGTGGCCGAGTACACAGAATTCCAAAAAAAAAAAAAAAAAAAAAAAAAAAAAAAAAAAAATAAATATATATATATATATATATATATATATATATATATATATATATATATATATATATATATATATATATATATTTAGATCGGTCAGAAACATATAACGTCATATACTAGGGTTTTCATTGGCTAGAATTTGTGGAGCTTTGTTGCAGGTATAATTTGGTGATTTGTATAGAACTGCTTGTTATAACTGGTGCCCATTTCTTAATAATTCAAATATGAGGCATTTATTATCGTCAGTTCAGGTGCTATGTGGTGTACCTTGCACGAAACATTTTAACACGTTAAGATATCAATTTCAAAAGCACTGAGATAAATAGAAGTGAGTTCCATTAGATTTTCTTCTAAATCGTATTATTTTCATGAACGTTGATGGACAGTCCTGGGTGTGGCCCTGGTTAAAACAATCAAGTAAAGACAGCTCATGATCACGGTTGAAAAGTAGACAGCAGATGGATTGGTCCTTACTTACAAAATTGGCATTAATTGGAGATCCTAGTAATCTAATCTAAGTGTAGATTGTGTAGTCAACTTTCACGAGTAATGGGGTATGATTATGATTATATCCTGTATAGAATTTACATTTTTCAAAATAAACTATGGCTGTCACAGGTGGTTGCCGATTTTGTCCTTCTTTCCAGCAAGCACACTTTTGTATCATTGCGAATTATACCTTGATACTACCACGTTACCACTCTACTGAATGAAATGAGCGGCTTCGTTCGATGCCTAGTTCACGGTCCCTTCTATCTTTAGTTACATGTGTGATTAATTTCACAGTGAATCATATGATCAGAGTCAGACGAGTAAGTACATTTTTAAAAATCTGTCATTTGTTTGACTAGAACCACCAAAAAAGACACATTTCCCAACCTTTTTGAACTTCAATAACACTCAGGAGTGGAGTACGCAAGCCTTGTGTATATGTTTAGGCGACACCGAA
>NC_091579.1:18290788-18293288 GCF_042767895.1 Penaeus vannamei
CATAGCAACAACGCCCTCTTCTGCCATCAGTGGGACACTGGCCATCAGATGGACTGGAAAGCTGCACGCATTCTCTTCCCTTCCGCTGATGTCCATGCCCGCAGTCTGGTGGAATCTTCTCTCATTAAGCTGCTGCCCAATTTCAACTTGAACAGCGGTTTCTCTCCTGCCGACAGCCTCCTCACTTCCCACATCCTTCGTCTCCTCCCTTATACCGGTCACCCGTCACATAGACCGCCTGATCCTTCGACCTGATCTGACCTCCCTTCGCTTCCGTTCTCCTGTCCTCTCCTGCCCCGTAGTTCCCGAGTGCTTCTCCTCCTTTCCCTCTTATACCGCTTCGTCTCCCTTGCCTCTTCAGACCCGAAGATGGAATCGAGGACGATTCCGAAACTGTTGTCTCACTTTCATCAATAAATCTAGTTTGTACATTGTGGGTTTTTCTTCCATATATATATATATATATATATATATATATATATATATATATATGTATATGTATATACATATGTATATACATACATGTATATGTATTATATATATATATACATATATATATATATATATATATATATATATATATATATATATATATATATATATGTATATATACATATATATACATATACACATATACACACAGACACAGACACACACACACACACACACGCACACACACACACACACACACACACACACACACACACACACACACATATATATATATATATATATATATATATATATATATATATATATATATATATATGATGGATGGTATCTGGCAATGAGTAAGAGTGGAGTCGTTCTTTTGATCAGTGTCATTAAGTGCTAAAATTACGTGTCCAAAGTGATCTGTGATAGTGCTACACAGGAGAGAAAAAATTGTGAATGTATAGCGCATATAATCCACCAAAATAGAAATGATAATTCATCTGATAACCTCACAAGTTTATAAAATGTATTATCGGACCATACGTACGCGGACTTTTTAAACTAACAGGAGTGCCAGAAAGTGCCAACTAGGAATACTAGGATTCCTTACAGTGTTAGAGAAGTTCATCGAGAGTGCCTCAATATTCAGAATCAGTGAAAAGAAAGTAATAATAATAATCTCTTCCCATGAGAAGTATACCAAAATGCGAAAGCATTAGGAAATGATAAGCAACACCTGTGCCACAGGTCGCCGAGTAACAGTACCAACCGCGCGGGCATTACAGTTTCCACTCAAGTAAATTTATAAAGGAACAGTCAACGGTCAGTATGTAATTACAGTACATCACAAAATCAGGTAGGTTTAAAAATGGTTCCCATAAAGCGTAAAGTATCTTCTGCCATTCAGCAGAAGAAATGCCTGATAAATCAAGTAATAATAAAGCGTAATTCAAGCTTTGGCACCTCAGATGAGCGCCAGACGCCGACCCCATGACCTGCGGTCAGCCGAGGGCGCACCCCGTTAGGCTTAACAACAGCCAAGGAATGCGACGCCGCTCCGAAAAATTGCCAGATACAAAATCACCCTTATAACTCCCTTTATCCCAAACCCCATCCTTGCGCACTCCAATATCATCCTAAATCCTCCCACAACACCCGCATCCTTCCCTCAATTCTTCTGCTGCAACACTACAATTTAAGGACATTATAATGCATGGGCTCATTATAATGAAGTGCGTGTGTGCGCCTATGCAGACACTGCAGACGCAGATGCATATGTGCGCATGTACATGCGTACAGGTTCATATGAGTGTAGGCGAGTTTAAAATTCATGTGCGGATACATGGGTATGCATGCTGCTGTTTGTCTACGTAAGGCTATAAGCTTCCATATAGCTTTGTGATAAAGTACATTATGTATGGGTATGTTCCGTGCTTATACATGAGGGCATACATGGGTTTAAAGGCGTAAATAAGCAAATTTGTACATATGGTGTATATATTCATGTATGAATGTGTACATATACATGTGTATGTAAGCATGTATATATGTGTATGTGTATATAGGTATATATAATGTGCTTGTATATGTGTATGCGTGGGTGAATGTATAGGTAGACATATGTAGGTATTCATATGTGTATATGTATAGGTATACGTATATATGTGTGTGCAGGATGTAGACAGGTGGATAAATAATTAAGTATATGTATGTATGTATGTACGTATGTATTTACGTAGAGGTAGTTATATGTAAAGCAAGTACAGATATATACACATATACAGGGGGGGGGACACTAGTGTATGCTGCAAATGTATGAACATACAAACAAAGAAAAGGCCCTCATTCCCCGGAGGCGGAGCCCCTGGTTACGGCGGCGATAAGGATCGCTCCGGAGCAGGGGATGCTAAAATATCCGGGTAAAGACAGGCCGTTGATGAACCTTTGTACATACAATATAAGGACCATGAGAACTGAATCCGACTTACTAGCTTTACCAGAGGAACTCTCTTCCATTAAATGGGATGTCGTAGGACTCTGCGAAGTTAGGAGACTAGGCGAAGAG
>NC_091579.1:18313288-18316678 GCF_042767895.1 Penaeus vannamei
GATAAAAATTGTGTATTACTGTTGATTATGTATTAATTGATTATACATTTCCCTCTTGTAATTCAGAATGTGATGGGATGCATAAATTCATAGTTTACACATCAAGAAACTTACTGTTTCTTCTTCCAGTAGTAATAGCCACCAAGGGCAAGGCAGATAAGGACGGCAAGGACCCCTAGTACTATTCCTACAATAGCCCCAGCTTTTAGACCACCTGGGGTACCGGGAGAAATTGATGAAGACGTCGTGATATCTGTGCCTGCAAGCACCTCGCACCGATCTCCTGTGTATTGCCCAGGACAGCTGGAAATAGAAGGTAACCGTAGATATGGAAATTGAATGAGGCTGTTTGCGTGCCTTGTTTACGTAATGTGGAGAGCTGGGCTTGTGGCCGTGATATTTGTACACTCAAACCTATATATGCACAATTTTACATACGCAGAAACATGGTCAGACTCATTCGCGCGCGCGCGCACACACACACACACACACACACACACACACACACACACACACACACACACACACACACACACACACACACACACACACACACACACATACGAACGCACGCACACACACACACTGACGCACGTGCGCCCGCATGCACAATTTTCTACTATGCTCTTTCATGCGCACACGCATTAAAGCACTCATACCCAAATAATGATGATAAAGCCAAAAAGGAAAAGCAAAACTCACTCGCATAGCGGCGGCCCGTCGGGGTAGTTACACTGGCCACCGTTCTGGCAGTAGTTGCTAGGACACTCTCCGCACAGGGACTCGTCAGCCGAGTGACTGTGGCAGTTCACACGGCCGTCGCACAGGTCCTCGACAGGCAAGCAAGGATGTTCTTGCATGAAGTAGTCGGCGCAGTAGAAGAAGCCAGGGTCGCAAGGTGTTTTGTCTGGAGGAAATGCATGGAATCAACGGTAGATATGAGTGAAAATGTGTGTTTACAATTCATGTCATAGGATAAACATTAAGAAGCTAAATTGAATTTAGTATTTTATTTTCATGATAACTACAATAAAACAACAAAATGATTCGATATATGAACAACTATGACTAAAAATTATAAAATAAAACTAATATTGCCACTACTATTGCCACTTGTACTACTTCTAAAAACAGAGTTCCTACCCGGACAATCGCGTTCATCCGTAGCTCCGGGGCAATCGTCGATGCCATCACACAGGAGAAGTGCAGGGAGGCAAGTGTTGGCACTGTCCTCGCAAGAAATCTCGGTGGATTTGCACTGATCCGGACAAGGGGTGGTTGTGGTGGTAGTGGTGGTAGTGGTGCTGGCGGTGGTGGTGGTTGGACGCGTGCCGATGGTGGAACACGGGCTCTGGGCTGTGAACACATGGGGAGAAAGAGGCGCGGATTCGGTGGTTATTGTGTGGTGATCCTGCGGTGTTGGAGTACTAAAGCTCCACGTAGAATACTTCGACGAAGGTAAACGACAGTCAGGAATGAAATTAAAATATCCATTAACTATCAACTCGGATCTAACTTACGGAGTAAAAGAAATAACACCGAAATCCAAATTAAGACAATTTTCAATACGGTGTCGCAGGCAAACACATACCACTCACTAAAAAAGAAAAACAAAGCGAAAAAAAAACTAAAGAAAATGCAAATTTGGAAACTCACTGCATCCAAACTCATCTGAGCCATCCACACAGTCGTAGAAACAGTCACAGAAGAAGTCCGCAGGAACGCATCCGCCCACGTTGCAAGGGAGCTCACCTATCGGGCATGTCGTGTTCGTGGGCGGGGGACCAACGCCGCTCTCGCACTCCTGGGTAGGATATTTTTTGTTTCATTAAGTCTTTTTGAACCCCTCCTTTTATTGTTCGTTCAATTTATTGAGGTTAATGGGGATAATTAACTAATCTGTTAATTCTTTTAGCTGTAGATGATACTGTACTTTTTTGCGTATTTTTTTCCGTGTTTACTATTTTGTTGTCCAGTTAATATGGGAATTCAGCATTCGCCTACGCCAGTGTGGTTTATATTGTCTTTCTGATCTGCAGTGTACAGAGAAGTACTAACAAATCTTGAAACATTCATCAATAAAAATAAAAATAAACCTTTCGACCAAAAACAACTTTTTAAAATCAATGCCTGACTTTTTAAGATCAATGGAGAAAAACTCCAAACACGTCATCAATGAAACGCACGGGTGTGAGCGATACGTCATCAAGGGCGATGTAGGTGTCTTGAGAAGTGCCTGTTTCAGCCTCGAAGACAATGTGGAAGTCCTCGTCCGCTTCCACCAGGATGATTTCCTCCAACCAGTTCTTCACTTGGTTCCCACTTCGGACTGACACCACCAGCCTCTCGCCGGCGTCGTCTGGGAAGGATGAAAATATGTTTCTTTCTTTTCAGTCTCTGTTTCTGTTTCTGCATATGTCTGTCTGTTTGTCTGTCTATCATCCTCTCCTTACGTAAAGGTCTGTGCAAGATAATCTAAATATCTTTACTCTATTTTTTACATATATGCGTTCAAGGTTTTTATGCTTTTTTATCCACATCAGCATTTCATATGACATATAATCCGAAAATTCAAATTAATCATAAGGAACATATTCAGAATACACGTTAACCAGCTATGCTGACTTCCTTTTCCATAAGCTCCTCGTATATAAAATGAAAATGTAGAAACTTACCTTCTAAATATACTCTGAGTGTTCCTAGATCCACATTTTCTGCAACCTGATGGCTTGTGTGCATGTAGTACCAAAAGCGGATATAACACACGCCCTTTGAAGCAGGATACTTCTGGTCTGGCATTATTGATGCAAGCAGCCCTTGAACTCCCCCAAAGTTAGTGACGTACAAGTAGTGTCCTGTAAATGAAAAACGAAAATGAAATGCATAAATCGCAAAGAGATGCTGTTATTATACGTCTTAATTTGAAATACTATGTTTGGTAAGCATATTATTTTCAAAATCCTAAAAGGTAAATTACATTTTTACCACATTGCAAAAAAAAAAAAAAAAAAAAAACATGATTCCATAAGAAATTTGTGGATCAAACTAACCACTGGAACCCAAAGTATGGTCGTGGTCTGGGCCGACGTCAAGCATCCCGGAGGAGCTGGCTTGTAACCAGTCGAGGTCGTCGTCTTCACGCTGCTTGTAGGCGCAATCGCTCGGCCAGGTCATTGAGTCGAAGTCACAGTTACCCTGCCAGATCATATAAGTTAAAATCACCTCTTCGATCGTGTGTTAAAATCCTCTCTCGACGCAATGTAATAAAATCATCTCTCAGACATACGTGTTAAAAGACTTTCTCAGATCGTTTGTATCAAATCCTTCTCCAGATCGTTTGTATCAAATCCTTCTCCAGATCGTTTGAATCAAATCCTTCTTCAGATCGTC
>NC_091579.1:18322178-18324678 GCF_042767895.1 Penaeus vannamei
ACCGTTCTGGCAGTAGTTGCTAGGACACTCTCCGCACAGGGACTCGTCAGCCGAGTGACTGTGGCAGTTCACACGGCCGTCGCACAGGTCCTCGACAGGCAAGCAAGGATGTTCTTGCATGAAGTAGTCGGCGCAGTAGAAGAAGCCAGGGTCGCAAGGTGTTTTGTCTGGAGGAAATGCATGGAATCAACGGTAGATATGAGTGAAAATGTGTGTTTACAATTCATGTCATAGGATAAACATTAAGAAGCTAAACTGAATTTAGTATTTTATTTTCATGATAACTACAATAAAACAACAAAATGATTCGATATATGAACAACTATGACTAAAAATTATAAAATAAAACTAATATTGCCACTACTATTGCCACTTGTACTACTTCTAAAAACAGAGTTCCTACCCGGACAATCGCGTTCATCCGTAGCTCCGGGGCAATCGTCGATGCCATCACACAGGAGAAGTGCAGGGAGGCAAGTGTTGGCACTGTCCTCGCAAGAAATCTCGGTGGATTTGCACTGATCCGGACAAGGGGTGGTTGTGGTGGTAGTGGTGCTGGCGGTGGTGGTGGTTGGACGCGTGCCGATGGTGGAACACGGGCTCTGGGCTGTGAACACATGGGGAGAAAGAGGCGCGGATTCGGTGGTTATTGTGTGGTGATCCTGCGGTGTTGGAGTACTAAAGCTCCACGTAGAATACTTCGACGAAGGTAAACGACAGTCAGGAATGAAATTAAAATATCCATTAACTATCAACTCGGATCTAACTTACGGAGTAAAAGAAATAACACCGAAATCCAAATTAAGACAATTTTCAATACGGTGTCGCAGGCAAACACATACCACTCACTAAAAAAGAAAAACAAAGCGAAAAAAAACTAAAGAAAATGCAAATTTGGAAACTCACTGCATCCAAACTCATCTGAGCCATCCACACAGTCGTAGAAACAGTCACAGAAGAAGTCCGCAGGAACGCATCCGCCCACGTTGCAAGGGAGCTCACCTATCGGGCATGTCGTGTTCGTGGGCGGGGGACCAACGCCGCTCTCGCACTCCTGGGTAGGATATTTTTTGTTTCATTAAGTCTTTTTGAACCCCTCCTTTTATTGTTCGTTCAATTTATTGAGGTTAATGGGGATAATTAACTAATCTGTTAATTCTTTTAGCTGTAGATGATACTGTACTTTTTTGCGTATTTTTTTCCGTGTTTACTATTTTGTTGTCCAGTTAATATGGGAATTCAGCATTCGCCTACGCCAGTGTGGTTTATATTGTCTTTCTGATCTGCAGTGTACAGAGAAGTACTAACAAATCTTGAAACATTCATCAATAAAAATAAAAATAAACCTTTCGACCAAAAACAACTTTTTAAAATCAATGCCTGACTTTTTAAGATCAATGGAGAAAAACTCCAAACACGTCATCAATGAAACGCACGGGTGTGAGCGATACGTCATCAAGGGCGATGTAGGTGTCTTGAGAAGTGCCTGTTTCAGCCTCGAAGACAATGTGGAAGTCCTCGTCCGCTTCCACCAGGATGATTTCCTCCAACCAGTTCTTCACTTGGTTCCCACTTCGGACTGACACCACCAGCCTCTCGCCGGCGTCGTCTGGGAAGGATGAAAATATGTTTCTTTCTTTTCAGTCTCTGTTTCTGTTTCTGCATATGTCTGTCTGTTTGTCTGTCTATCATCCTCTCCTTACGTAAAGGTCTGTGCAAGATAATCTAAATATCTTTACTCTATTTTTTACATATATGCGTTCAAGGTTTTTATGCTTTTTTATCCACATCAGCATTTCATATGACATATAATCCGAAAATTCAAATTAATCATAAGGAACATATTCAGAATACACGTTAACCAGCTATGCTGACTTCCTTTTCCATAAGCTCCTCGTATATAAAATGAAAATGTAGAAACTTACCTTCTAAATATACTCTGAGTGTTCCTAGATCCACATTTTCTGCAACCTGATGGCTTGTGTGCATGTAGTACCAAAAGCGGATATAACACACGCCCTTTGAAGCAGGATACTTCTGGTCTGGCATTATTGATGCAAGCAGCCTTGAACTCCCCAAAGTTAGTGACGTACAAGTAGTGTCCTGTAAATGAAAAACGAAAATGAAATGCATAAATCGCAAAGAGATGCTGTTATTATACGTCTTAATTTGAAATACTATGTTTGGTAAGCATATTATTTTCAAAATCCTAAAAGGTAAATTACATTTTTACCACATTGCAAAAAAAAAAAAAAAAAAAAACATGATTCCATAAGAAATTTGTGGATCAAACTAACCACTGGAACCCAAAGTATGGTCGTGGTCTGGGCCGACGTCAAGCATCCCGGAGGAGCTGGCTTGTAACCAGTCGAGGTCGTCGTCTTCACGCTGCTTGTAGGCGCAATCGCTCGGCCAGGTCATTGAGTCGAAGTCACAGTTACCCTGCCAGATCATATAAGTTAAAATCACCTCTTCGATCGTGTGTTAAAATCCTCTCTCG
>NC_091579.1:18342178-18352178 GCF_042767895.1 Penaeus vannamei
CAGTGACAAATGATAATTTACACAAAGAAACAAAAACAAACAAGAACACATACCACACTCATCCTCGTCGGAAGTGTCTCCATCCGGGCACTCGACCACGAAGTTGCATCTGCTTGTTATTGGCAAACACGTTCCGCTTTTGCAACGGTATTCGCCAGCAGTGCAATTTCGAGGCGGAGGGGTGACGAGACTGGAAGGACAATAACGGTTGTTGTCACTGCATTTCATTTTGTTAAATGTGTATCATGTTAGGCTAAAGACTTTTCTTCCTTTGAAACATGTATGATGCATTCTCATGATGGGATTGTACACATTTTGATTTTGTCTTTTTTCCTAGACCTGCCCTTTCCTTTCCTTGGATCATCTTTAACATAACTATTGTCATAATCGTCAAAAGCGATATCCTTAGTGTTGTGAATAACATTATAATTATTTTTGTTATCATTATCAATATCACTAACATCATATTACCCTTACAGTTAGCATCATTATTACAATCAACATTTCTTCTGCTCTACCTTTTCCTCCTTCTATTTAAACTTTTACTTCTCTAACGTTTCCCCTTACCTGCACTCAGGCGCAAAGACGAAGTCGTCAATAGCGATGTCACCGAGCACCTTCTCGCCAACACGCCCTTCGATGATCAACTGAAACTCCTCTCCCACGGACCCTGAATCTACCATAAAAGTAACCTTACGCCACACGTTTCCTTGGGAGCCGGTCATGTTCATAAGCAGATTCGTTGCGGATGAAGCATCTCTGCGATCATAGAAATGGGTTCGAAATATTAATATACGATTCGTTGTAACCTGCGGTTTGGAGTAACGGCAATGATGGGGATTGGGTATGAGGGACTCCCGAAATAGGAAACCGATTATATCCCGTATATGAATCTAAACCGATTATATCCCGCATGTGAATCTGGTTTTAAAATGAAAGTTTCTTGTTTACTGAAAAAGCAGAAAATAGAAGAAATGAAAATCAGAAGCAGCAGCAGCAGAAAAAAGAGAAAAAAGGGAAAGCAAAAGGAAAATGAAATGTAATGAAAGGAAAGGAAATGAAAAGAAATAAAATTATCTGATGAAAGAAAAAAAGTAAGAGAAGAAAAAATAACAGATGTAGAAAATGAAGAACAAGACTAAAAAGAAAGAGGAGAAGAAAGAGGAGGAAGAGGAGATGGAGGAGGAGGAGGAAGAGATATAGGAGGAGGAGGCGGAGGAGGAGGAAGAGATGGAGATGGAGGAGGAGGAGGAGGATATGGAAGAGGATGAGGAGATGAAGGAGGAAGAGGATGAGTACGAAGATATGGAGAAGGAGGAGGGGGAAATGGAGGACGAGGAGGAGGAGATGGAGGTAGAGATAGAGGAGGAGGAGGAGGAGGAGAAGCAGAAGAAGAAGAGAAAGAGATGAAGGAGGAGGAGAAAGAGATAGGGAGGACAAAGGAGAACGAAGAGGAGAGGAGGAGAAGGAGTAAGAGGAACAAAAGAGGAGAAGTAGAAAGAAAAAGAGAAGGAGAAGAGCGACAAGAAGATGAGGCAGAGAAAGAAGAAGGAATAGAAGCAAAAAAGAATTAACACTAGATCTGTCGGGAGCGAAACACTTACTTCAGGAATATAGAGAGATATCCTATTTCTTCCCCGTACATATGGGTATAGAAACTGAAGAAACACGTAGATTCAGTTTTCATTGGCTTGGTCTTCAGCCAGGCTACCTTATTGTATATGAATGAAGAATCGAGGTAAAAGTAGTGGCCAACGTGACTGAATGTTGTGTGGTCGAAGTTGGGGCCCATGCCTGTATAAAAAACGAGTAAAATAAAAATATGGATAACCCTAAACATGTGATCTTTTCCAACTGCCTCCGTAATGCATTTGTTTCTAAATGGAAATGAGCGTAAACACTTTACTCACCTAAAGTGACAGTGCTTCCATTCCATAATGTCCAGTCGAAATCGTCATCAACACCGTTCTGCCCTTGTTCAAACCATTCCTCCCAGCCGTTGTCCTCGAGTGTGTACCTGTGGTATTCTTTGCATTGTGCCGAAGCCTCATCTTCACCTTCACCACAATCGTCACTCATATCACACACGTTCTCCAAAGGGACACACACCTGAAAGGAAAGATGTCTGGCACGTATAACTATCAATTTTCGACTGGAAAGAGAAACAAATATATATTTTGATTTTATAAGTGTATTCCAGAGATAAAAAGTTTCTGGTAATACTATACCTCTGTGACGGGACAAAGGAAGCCCAATTCGCAGTCATCTGGTTGTGGATCAGGATAGTGGCAGTCATTCTCGAACTTCATTTCATCAATGGCAAACTTCCCATAGTAATCATTGGATGGAATCTTGTACAAGGACACTTGGAATGGTGATTTTTGTCTACCTATACCAACCTCGCCAGACAGCCATTCTCCGTCTTCATTAGCATTTGCAGTGAAAAAGGTCAAGTTTGTGAAGATCTCTGGCGTTATGTTGAGCCGAAGAACGACATCAGATCCTAAGACTCCATTCATGTAGTACCAATACTTGAATCGGCATGCTGGGGCAGAGTTCTGATACCAGTGTGTATGAGCATAACCTTCTTGATCTTCTACATTTCCCTTAGTCTTATAAAGGAGAAGGAAATGTCCTGCCTTCAGGTGTGTTGCATCCTCATATGGACCACCATTTTCTGTTCCAAATGAGCTGTCATTAGCCTTCGCTACTACCCAGTTGAGGCTATCATTGACAGCTTCCTGCCATCCACATGAATCCATTTCAAAATTACAGTAAGATGGACACATGACCTCATCACTAGCATCTTGACAATCATAGCGGAAGTCACAGACTTTTGTCTTAATTATACATGCTTTAGATTCTACACACTGAAACTCGTCTTCCTGACACTGTCCTGGTGGTAGTGTGGTTATCTGACAGTCTGGTGAAAATGAAATGTCATCAATTGCAATGTCTCCATTGACTGGCTCCCCTACTTTTCCCTCATACATGATCTTGAAATATCGTGCAAAATTAACAGGGACAGACACCTTTTCCCATAGATACTCCTTGGACCCTGTTGTGTGGAATATTTCTTTCTGTAGCTTCTGTGAATTCACAGATGTTTCAACAGCATATACAGTTAATAGAACATTCTGTTGGGCTCTTATCATATACCAGAACCTGAATTCACACTCTCCAGCTGAGGGATAGAAGGAGGTACTAGATATTCGGCCATATTTTCCTGTTGAACCAATGACACTCTCCAAATACAAGTAATATCCTGTGTCATTTCCATATGTGTGATCATAATCTGGGCCTACATCCTCTGCTAATGTGTCGCCATTCTTACGAATCCACAGGAGTTCACTGCTTTCTTGTTCCCACCTGCAGAAGTCCTCTTCAAATGTGCATTTTTCTTGATACTTTTCACACACAAGATCAAGTTCATCTGTATTGTCCCCACAATCATCACTGAAGTCACAAAGAGCACTGTAATCAATACAGTTGCCATTTAAGCAACTAAATTCATCAGGTTTGCATACTGTTGGTTCTGGGACAGAACAGTTAATGAAGTGAATGTTATCTATCATTATCAGTCCTTCCTTTTCATAGTTATCTGCCTCGAATTTCAAACTCCAGCCTGCTTCGTGCTCCCCTATTCCAACAATCTGTTCATGCCAATCTGTTCCCATGTCACTAAGAACTGACCATATTGTGTACTCATTTCCTAATTTGGTTTTTACATATGCACGTAATGCTGATCCACCATTCTCTCCTCCCCGTTTGTAATAATGGAAAGACATAAGACATGATACATAAGACCGGCCAAGAGATACACTTACAAGGTCAGCCGATGGTGAAATGCCGCCAAACCTTTCTTCAGCAATCATGACTTGGCCAGCAATCCCTTCAGTGGGATCTTCATCTCTGGACCAAAAGTATGCACCATAACTCTGATCTTGCCATCCACAAATGCCGTCATCAAAGGTACACTCAGCACACATTCTTTCATCTGAGTTATCCATGCATTCATCAATGAAGTTGCAAACACGGTCCAAGGGGATACAAGCTCCATTTTCACACTGGTAATCACTGCTGCATGGACTGGACGTAGTTGTGGTGACAACAGGTGGCCCTGTGGGCAGATAACCTCCCTTACCACAGGTCTCACTGAAAGATATATCATCAATGGCTATCACAGATCGTTGCTCTTTTTCATAATCGAGAGTGGCAGCTTTGATGACGTACTGGACAGGGTTATCCATTATGTAATGTGGTGGCACATACACTTCTGCTCTCTCCCAATAAGGACCCACAGCCCCTTTTATTGTCAAATGAGCAGTAAGTGGTCCATTGACTGTACTCCTTGTAGATACCACTAGGGTATCCACTGCAGGTCCATCAATATAGTAGAAGAAACGTAATATGCATGGAGGAGCAGTAGGCTCATATCTCTCCCATTTTATGACAGGACTTATAAGAGAGCCAGAAGTTGCATTTGAATTACTCTGTGTACTTTCAATGTAAAGGTAAATTCCCAGAGCTGTATTAGTTGTATGATCACGTGGAGGAATAATATCCTGAGTGTCGGGAGATCCAAGCAGCCAGTAGCTTTCATTGTCAGTGTACCACTCACAGAGGTTACCATTTTCAAAGTCACATCTGGCATAAAATTTATAGCAATCTGCTAACTCTGTATCCTCATCGGAGTAATCTCCACAGTCATCAACAAAGTCACATTGCTCAAACTTTGATACACAGGCCATATTGACACATCCATACTCTGTACACTCCCCAGGATCTTGTGGTGTGGGAAGGAAGCAGTTTTCAAACAAAATATCGTCTACAGCTATATAACCACCCACTTCTAGATTACGAACTCCTTCAAACATCACATGGAATTCTTTAGATATTCTTCCAATATATGCTATACCTTCCCTCCACTCATCACCCCGGTCTCCAATAAACTTTACCACTTCTACAGTTATATCATCAACTTGGTATATCACTCTCACAGTCCCAATATCATTTGCAGTTGATCCATACATAATATAGTAAAAATGCATGCGGCAGTAACCAGCAGAATTTCGCAGCTTTGGACTCTGGAGGATGGCTTGGTCTCCCTCTCGGGACTCAAATGTCATTGGGACAACTGCCATATAGTGTCCTTCAGGAGAGAGGAATGTATGGTCTAATGGAGGTCCAAAGGTGTTATTCATCTGGCCTGAGAACTGTTGCCATATGAACACTGAATCATCTTCATTGATGGTTTTCCACTGGCAGTGTTCTTGATCAGAACCCTTCTGTTCAAATGTGCAGTTGTATCCACAGAAGCGCTCATCTTGTGCAAGACTACAGTCCTGAATGAAATCACACATCTGTTCCTCATGTATGCAAAGGTTATCACATTTTGTCACACAGTCTGGTTGTGACGAATTTGAACACAGTCCACTTTCCACTTTAACATCATCCAATGCAATTACTCCGACTTCTCCATGGTCTGAAGCAGCACTTAATCTTAAGCCATATCTCTCATATTTGCTTATGTTGACTTGCACAAATGTCCAATCTGCCATTAAAGTACCACTGTGAGTCCATACATCAGTAAATTGGGTATCATATACATTTCTAACACTAAGCGTTAGACTTGGTGACCCTGAACTTTGAATGTGATACCAAAAACTAACACATCGATCTTCTGCTTCCATAACGTTGGATTCCAAGACTCCTTTAGTTATATTGTTTTTATTAACTGCACTATATGTATCAACAAAGGCATAACTTCCATAAGGGGATCCTAGCGTAACATCTACGGGTGGAGCATTTACATTTGTCAGTTGATCACCGCTACCAAGTATCCAGTCAAAGTCATCTTCTGCGATATTTTTCCACATGCATAGATCTTTTTCAAAATTACACTCACTCATTGGCTCACATGTTAAGCGTGGCTGTATATCATCTAAACCAATTATATATTGCCCACCTCTTACAGTGCCTTCAAAGGCAAGAGAGTAAGGTTTGGGAAGGGACACAGGCAGCACATAGCGGTTCCAGCTGGGTCCAAGGGTATCTCCAATGTAAAGCAGTGGTTCAGGATTGGTATTCCCATCCAAGCGAGAGTAAACTGTCAGAGTTGATGCATCGTATCCCTCATAGCCATTCAGATACACCCAGAACTCAACACAACCATATTTAGGATCAAACTCATTGGTGAATATCACTGATGTACCTGAATCTGTAAGCCTAATGTAGTGGCCTCCAGCCTCTTGATTGGAGTGATCTGAGCTTGGGACATTTAACTCCTCGTCTAAACTTGCTGCTACTAGATCCCAATTAGTTTCATCTTCTAGTGACTGCTCGAAATGGCACATACCATTCTCAAAGTCACAGAGTCCACTGGTCTTACACGGATTGAAATCAAACAGTATGTCATCAATAGCAATATTGCCACGCCCTGCATACTTAACATGCGCTTCTAAAATCATTTTGCCACTGTCACCATTAGAAAACTGGACTTTACCTTGAATCCATTCATGACTTTGATCACCAGACCTTTCCCAAAGTGCCTTGCTGTGATTACTGTCTGTCTGCATTTTCACAGTTAATTTTCCAACTTCAAATCCATGCATATGGTACCAGAAAGATAGACATGCAGCACTAGTACCAACATCAAAATCAGGACTGATCAAGCGAGCAATTTCATTTGAATATTCATTGGGAAAAGCATAGACGTAATGGCCGTCTTTTGCCATGGTGGTATGATCAGTGTCAGGCCCTGTCTCCATACCATCAGGTGGTGTCCCTTGCCAGTACCGCCAATCAAATCCATCATCTTTATCTTGCTCCCAGTAACAAATGTGGCTGTCTTTTTTCTCAAAGTCGCAGTCATATACTGTCGGCAGATGAGCCGGTTCAAACGTAGTGAAAGGTGGAGGAAGAGTGATAACTTGACAGTTCTCAGTAAATGCAACATCATCAATTGCAACTGCATCATATTCAGAGAATGTTATATCCTCATCAACAAGGATAACTATTGCAACTACATAGCTGTCTGTTGTTATGTCTGCTGTTATTACTGCTTCTTCCCACAGATATTCTAAGGAAGAATTATAAACTTCCAGCAAAGGGTCTCCATCACCTTGCCCTACTAAATTAATACTGAGGGTTGCATTAACTATGTGTTGCATTGAGTACCACAGTGTTATGCACTTACGTCTTGCAGGGACAGTACCGCTAAACAACTTGGCAGAGTCTCCTTTCTTCTTACCTTCAAGCTTAGCAAGCATATAATGGCCTGTGTCATAATTAATTGTGTGATCCACCAAAGGTCCTTTGCCTTCTATACCTGTAGCTCTTGTCCAGTCAAATGAGTCGTCACCATTGTCTGTATTGTACCAGTCACAGAGATCATATTCAAAATCACATACATGTCTTCTTGGACAAGTGCCAGGGATAAATTCAATATCATCCAAAGCAATACTACTCATATTATTTGTTCCTGTGATACCTTCAAACCTTACCACAAATTTCTGCAGGTCTGGAAGAGTTACCATGCCAAGGCTCCACATCTCAAATGTGTTGGATCCATGAGACCAAACAGGAATAAACTTATCTGATATTAGTGGGTCTTTCAAGGCCACTGCCAAGTCTCCAACCTTTTCTCCTAACAAATGATACCAAAACCTAAGACACTGGACACCTACAGACTCATATAAGGGAGATTCCAAGAATCCCATTCTTTCAGGTTTTGCCTTTATTTTCAGGTAAGCATAATATCCCATTTCAGTATTAGTAGAGTGATCTACAGGAGGGTTTTCAGTCACATTATGCTTGCCGCGATCCCTCTTCCACACTGTGGTGCCTCCTTCACCCTGTTTCCATTGACAAAAGTCCTCCTCAAAGTCACACAAAGCCTGGCTCAGCTTCGAAGTCATCTTGATATCATCTACAGCCACCAAACCAAGACCTGCCTCCTCCCACTCTGCTTCAATGATAATGGTGAAGTCATCATTTGGCTCAAGACTTTTTTCAAATAACATCCATCGATCTTCTTGAGAATCTTTGAGCTCAAACAAAGTTTCATTTTGTTTTGTATTCTGCAGCATCTGTATAATTCTGAATATTCCAACATTTTCACCATAGAAGTAGTACCACAGAGAGAAGACGCTTTTAGCATTATTTGGCTCAGATTGGGCTGTACTCAAGATTCTTGCTTTATCACCTTTGTTTGCCGGAGTCACGAAGTCTACATAAATGTACTTGCCTTGGCCTGTAGTATGGTCGGTAAGCTGGCTGTGATATATGTCACTCATTCTCCATTCCTGCTCTGCAGACTGATCTTGCCTCCAGTTACAATCTTTGGGTTCTTCAAAATCACAGTCCAGTCCTAAAAGAAGCTCATTACAATTGAAGAAATCAATATCATCAATAGCAAGAGCTGAGTGAGAGGCAGCCCAGTCACTACTCTGGTCAAACACTGGAGTTGCAGTGAACTTGAAGTAAGCTTTCTTTGGTGTAAGTCTGGCCGGTGCAATGACTTCATACCATAGTTCTTCGTCTACTGAGTATGTCGAGTTGTAGAGCAGATGATCAATGTTCTCATAATCATTGTGGTAATACAGAGCTAGGTGTGCATTCATGCCATGGTTGACATACACCCAAAAATGCAATTCACAGTAGTATCCTGTTGTGTGTTGTACTGGTGGACTCACCATGACTGCTGTCTTACCCTCTATACCTTCTGCTCCCTCAATACATGCATAGTGTCCTTCGGGCACTCCATAAGTATGATCTAGATGTGGGTGCTCATATGGGCTTACTGACTTTGCAATAATCCGTTTCCACTGGAAGAGGCCTTCACTAACGTCTGACCAATCACACATGCCATATTCGAAATCACACTCACCACAGTTCTCTTCATCAGCTTTATTACTGCAATCTGCTTTCCAGTCACATCTATTTGCATTGGGAATGCACTCATCCTTTGTCCTGCAATAAAATTCCTCATCAGTACAGGGATTGTATGGAGGCATTGGAGTGGATCCAATAGGGAGAGTAGTATTTACTTGCTGGCAGACTTGTGTGAACGAGAGATCATCAATGGCAATATCCGTAAATTCGAGATTGCTAGTAACTCCTTCAATGATAAACTGGAAGGGCTTGTCCTCGCTGACTGAAGCCTGCACAACTGCACGATCCCAAAACTGTCCTTGCTCCCCTGTCCTCCTGAAAGCCAGATTCTTCTCTCCATTCCACTCTGTTACGATGTAGACATTGAGCTCCTGTACATGTTCTCCATACATGTAGTAGTGGAATCGCAGTTTGCAGTCGACCGAATCGTCCCCTTCAACAGTCAAAACTGGGCTGAGTAGCCAAGCACGGTATGTTTTCATATCCTTCTCTTCCTCTGCGTTTCGGGAGGACGGATTTGTGATGTACATGTAGTGGCCAACTGAGAGTCGAGTCGTGTGGTCGACGGGAGGGCCTGTCAGGAAAGTTCTACTGCCAACAGGTGTCAGACCGCTCCCATACTGCCAATCTGAAAGGAGGAGTATACTGTCATGGTATATTTAGTTCGCAAGAATGTCGTTGTTTCCAAGGTTAATTATTTTAGTGAAAGTAATATTGCTTTACATGGCAACTACTAAAATGCAGACTGTGAATAGAAATAAATGTCAAAATGTGCCTCAGCATGTGTTAGGAATGTAACGGTTTACTCCTTTTTAAAATTTAGCCTTTTAATCATTTACCATAATATTTTCAGTTAATTCGAAAATTCCTTACACATGATTTGCACGTTAATGTATACTATAAAATCATATTTTACCAATATCATCGTTTTCAGGTTCTTGAATCCAGAGACACAACTGATTTTCCTCGAAGTCACAGATATTTGGGTATGAACCACAATTCTGTTCATCACTGAGGTCACCACAGTCGTTCGTATTATCACACAAAAGGTCCGGTTGAATACACAATCCTGTGAAGAGATACTCATTATGAGACCCCAAAGTAC
>NC_091579.1:18383122-18385622 GCF_042767895.1 Penaeus vannamei
GGTCACCGTAGCTGCCCTGGTCACACCCTCTACCGCTATAACAATAAATGAAAGAAAAATAATATATGCTGTGAAAAACAAATGTGACTATTATATGAAAACAGAGCAAATGTTAAAGGGAATAGATATACCAGCGGATGTGGTTCACTGCAATAGCACAGTGTGCAATGATGTCACGCATAAAGACGCATTATCGGCGTTCAATAAACGAGTCGTGAAAGCCCTCCTACGGTCGGGCGAGGCGAGGAACTCCTCGAGCGGGAGCCACGTCGTTCCTGGCTGGAACGAGCTCGTGCGGGACCGCCACCGCGAGGCGAGGAGCTGCTACTTGGAGTGGCGCGCCAACGGCCAACCGCGTCGAGGCCCCGTATACACGCGCATGGCACGGTCGAGATTAGATTTTAAGAGGGCTTTAAAATATTGCAAAAAACGAAATGAGCAGATTGTTGATGACAAAATAGCTGCGAACGTTAAGGGCGATTCAAAAAAGGTATGGTCAGAAATAAACAGAAAGAAGGCTTTCAAAACACCGCTGTCCGATGTATCGGCAGTGCTACGGGAAGCGTGGAAATTAGTAACCTATGGCGTGATCACTATAGAAAATCTTTTTAATGATTCGACACACCCTGCCCCTGTAATTCTGCTACGAAATGTTATCGTCGACGCACCGACGGTTACTGTTCGAGAAGTGGAAAACGCCGTCAAAGCTCTCAACACGAGCGGCAGCGCCGGTAGCGACAGCGTCACTCCTGAGCACGTGTCATGCGCTCACCCGGTCGTTTATGTCATGCTCAGCCTTCTCTATGACATGTGCATACGTCACTCAACATTTCCTGACGATATACTCGAAGTGATATTAGTACCACTGCTTAAAGATAAAAACGGCGATCCAAGCAGTAAGAGTAATTATCGTCCGATTGCCCTCAGCACAGTGTTCTCAAAAATCCTCGAATCTATTTTGTTCAGTCGCTGTTCCGATAACCTGAGAACAAGCGATAATCAGTTGGCATACAAGCCGAATCACGGGACTGATCTGGCCATCTCCCTGTTGAAAAACGCGACGCTCGAATACACCCGACGCAACACCCAGGTTTATGCGTGCTTCTTGGACATGTCCAAAGCGTTCGATCGAGTCTCCCATGCCATCCTATTTCGGATATTATTAGAACGGGGCGTCCCCAAATATATCGTGCCCTTACTCCGAGTATGGTATAGAAGTCAAAGAATGAGCGTTAAGTGGGGTTCATCGACATCTTCCAGCTTTACTGTCACGTGTGGTGTAAAACAGGGCAGCATCCTCTCGCCCTATCTCTTTAATATCTATATGGACGAACTTTCAGCCAAGCTGAATAACCACAAATTAGGATGCTATATCAATGATCAACTTGTAAATCACTTAATCTATGCAGATGACATTGTTCTCCTTTGCCCCTCACTGTCTGGCCTGCAGACGCTGCTTAATGAATCTGCTGAGTACATAGCAGCTGTTAAGCTCACACTAAACACCGATAAAACAAGATGTGCATTGTTTAACAAATCACGTTTAAATAAAACACCCGCGACAGGACTTAGGGTTAATAACATGTACATCCAATTTGTAAATGAAGTTGCATATCTCGGTTATGTGGTTACTCATAATAATTCGGATGATCGTCACATAGAGAAGCTATATAGAGGATTGTGTGTTAGAGCCAATGCAATATTCCGAACTTTTAAAAACTGTTCACATGATGTTAAGGTACTTCTGTTTAAAAGTTTCTGTACATCTCTCTACTGTCTGCCGCTTGTGATGAACTTCAGAGTTTCAGCTTTGAACAGGCTTCGTGTGTGCTATAATAACAGCCTGAGAAAGGTGTTCGGCATTGCCAGCCGTAGTGGCATCTCTCATTTTTGTGTTAATCTCGGCATCGCCAGCTTTGGCGAGCTGCGTCGTAAGGGTGTTGTTAGCTTGCTGTCCAGAATAAAGCTCGCAAATAACAAGTTACTGAATAGCTTTGTAGACGCTAACTATCTGCATACGACTGCCATTTACTCCAAGTGGAGACCAATCATGTACCTTTTTTAATTGTTTAATATATATATTATTTTTAGTCTTTAACAGTTATGTTTTAGGGTTTCAATTATATCAGCTATGTGTAAAATTGTATCTGTATGATTTTATACGAAATAAAGATTATTATTATATTATTATATATATATATATATATATATATATATATATATATATATATATATATATATATATATAATATATGTGTATAAATATATATATATATATATATATACATATATATATATATATATATATATATATATATATATATAGAGAGAGAGAGAGAGAGAGAGAGAGAGAGAGAGAGAGAGAGAGAGAGAGAGAGATACACACACACACACACACACACACACACACACACACACATATATATATATATATATATATATATATATATATATATATATATGTATATATATATATATATATATTTATATATATATGTAT
>NC_091579.1:18458122-18460622 GCF_042767895.1 Penaeus vannamei
AAGCCTTCTCCGTGACTTTGCTAGGTCCCAGAGAATGAGGCTTTCTGGCTCCTGTTATCAGCGCTCCAATCTGCATGGCTGGACTTGATATAGTGATATGGGTACTGTGGCCGAGGAGATCAACCATGTCCTTGTTAACACTTGCTGGAGGATCCTTCAGAATGCAGAGTTTACAGGAGTGCCGAGTTCTTAGGCACTGACCATAGATTGGTTGAAGCGACCCTGGGGGTTCATTTTAAGTCCTCTCCAGTGGGCACTCTAGGGTGTTTCACCTGGACCGGCTGGGGGATGAGTGTGCGCATAGGTTTGCTGCAGCAATCTCTGATCGAACAGTGCTTGAAAATCTGACAGACCCTGGAGACCTATGGGATTCCTTTAAGGGGACCTTCTGGTCATTTCTCGGCGTTTTTCGCCCATCTTGCCAAAATTGAGTTAAATGCATTTCCAAGGAGTTCCCCTGAAAAATTCAAGGCTCAACCGCTGTTTTTTAAGTGGCAGCGGCCCTTTTCGATGGCGACCAAAGTATTTTTTTTTTTTTTTTTGAAAATCGACAATTGTGACATAATGATTAGAGATAATTTTAAAATGAGATTATTTTCTGAAACTTTATTAAATTTCACATAGGACCAACCTTCATTCTTTCTGATTAATTTTTAAAATCTGCACCCCCCAAAAAAAAAACAAAATAAATAAATAGACATGATATGCCACTCATATTTTCTTCAAGTTTGATCTATGAGAAAAATATTTCGAAAATGCAAACCTCCCTCCCCCCTCCCCAAATGGGGGTAGGATTGCCAAATGATCCGGATCACCACCAAAATTTTATGTAATATTACTTAGGCTGACACACCTCAGGTATTAAAATCTGTCCATAACTTTTTGAGTTAGAAAAAAATTCCTGGATCCGCATCACCACCAAAGTGCAATTGGCGTCTTAGGTTAAAACACACCTTTGGTAAAAAACTCATTAAAATGTGTTCATAACTTTCAGAAATATCAGAAAACACAAACAAAAAACAACAACAAAGCAAACACACAAACGGAAGTAAATATAAATAAAGGTCATGGGATACACGAAAATGATCTACAGTGAACCATCGTTTTTCGCGGGGGTTACGTTCCAAAAGGAACCCGTGATAGGCGAAATCTGTACAGTAACCTTTATTTTTTTCACAATTATTATACAATGAAATTACAATACATTGAAACCAAAGAACAAAACCTTTTTACAGGCCCAATCATTTGTTTAACAAATAAAAGTACTGTATAAACGTTTTTTTTTTTTTACAAATAACTACTGTACTGTAAAATAATAATTTTAATTATCAATACGAACTGAATGCTTCATGGGTTTTAGAGAAAATTTGCAAACTTAAATTTGGCAAGCTGTTTTATGTACATGTACATATTAAACCGTAACGTTATTGACACACAGGTAGAGAAGAAGCGGAGAGACTGTTTAGCCAATCAGAATGCAGAACACAATGCACAATGCAAATCCGTGAAGCAGCGAGAACGTGAAAGGTGAACCGCGTTATAGCGAGGGTTCACTGTATATATCTTTAGATACCATATATACATATTTTTACACTGACCTTTACTTGTATATCGTCTTTTCACGGGAGTCTGAGTGTGAAAATTGACTATGTGGCCCTGTAGAGTTAAACACCTCGGATCCGCGGGTGCAAAGACACGGGAGGCATAGTCCCATGTCCGGTCGGGCTGAGAACGGAACGCATATGATGTCCGACTGAAGAACGATAATTTTTTCGACCAGTATTATTTGTAAAACCCTATTAGAGCAACAATAACGTAAATCATAGATAATTATATCATATACAATTGTTTCGTACATGATTTCATAGGTAAAATGTAAAAAAAAAATGAAAAGGAAAAAGATTGCGATGGTTAGGTCCTTCACATTTTTACGCATAGCACACGCATTTTTAGTCCGATTTCAACGTATCATGGCTTATTCTGTAGCTGAGTAGTAGCTCTATTTTGTACTACAATAAGGATTTGCTATATTTTCATATATACATATATTTTCAAAATCCATTGTTAGGGTGTTGAAATGGTAGCCTTCGTAAAATATTTTAAAAATAATAATAATAAAGTCGACTTCTAAAAATGGCTTCCTTATATTATAGTAGAAAGATTGTTCTATTTAGATATGAAATCAGAATTGCTGTATGATTTTTTTTCTTTCTTTTTTAGATTTTTTTTAATGGTAAATGTAGGTCTATAGACACCCAAGGTCACTGCCACCATTCTAAACTATACATAAGATATTGAGAATCCATTACATGCTGGCAATGTTCGCAAGACTTCGGAATGCAGTTAGATGATAAAGGATTATATGTATATGTATATTATACCTAGTTTTGTTGATACCAAAATAATCATGAAAAGATGAGGAAAACGAAAAATGCCGATATCTCGAACCATGTGTCTTCAAAAATTCTCTAAAATTTATTTTTGGTCCGAAGTAAACATT
>NC_091579.1:18467011-18469511 GCF_042767895.1 Penaeus vannamei
CATACATACACTCACACACACACACACACACAAACACACACACACACACACACACACACACACACACACACACACACACACACACACACACACATATATATATATATATATATATATATATATATATATATATATATATATAAAATTCTATGTACTTTAGCACTGTTTTATACGCACTTTATATCTATGTAGTCTATCTATATAAATATAAATAAATATATATATATATATATACATACATACATACATACATATATATATATATATATATATATATATATATATATATATATATATATATATATATATATATATATATATATATATATTCCTCTGCTGCAACACTACAATTTAAGGACATTATAATGCATGGGCTCATTATAATGGAGTGCGTGTGTGCGCCTATGCAGACTGTTCATACGTTCGTGCGCGAGTATGAGCGCGTAGGCACGAAAGTGCGCAGGTGCATATATGCGCATGTACATGCGTATATATGTGTACAGGTTCATATGAGTGTAGGCGAATTTAAAATTCATGTGCGGATACATGCGGTACATGTATGCTGCTGTTGTCTACGTAAGGCTATAAGGTTCCATATAGCTTGGTGATAGAGTACATTATATATGGGTATGTTCCGTGCTTATACATGAGGGTATACATGGGTTTAAAGGCGTAAATATGCAAATTTGCACATATGGTGTATATATTCATGCATGAATGTGTACATTTACATGTGTATATAAGCATGTATATATGTGTATGTGTATATAGGTATGTATAATGTGCGTGTTTATGTGTATGCGTGGGTGAATGTATAGGTAGACATATGTAGGTATTTCTATGTGTATACGTAAAGGTATACGTATATAGGTGTAGGCAGGATGTAGGAAGGTGGATAAATAATTAAGTATATGTATGTATGTAAGTACGTATGTATGTACGTAGAGGTAGTTATATGTAAAGCAAGTACAGATATATACACATATGTAAAGGGGGGGGGGGGGGCACTAGTGTATGCTGCAAATGTATGTGCTCATATACGGATGCGTGAGCACATGCAGGGATAGGTACATGCATATGTATAATGATAGGTAGGTTTGCGAGATATGCAAAAAGGGGTTTACATATACACGGGTGAGTATACACTCATGTATACTCACTCACTTATCAATAACATATAACAAGCGCATAAACGGACAGGCGATGTGAACATATGACTAGGTCAGACTATGATGGACATGTATGTAGTTATTTATAACGTAGGAATAAGTATCCATATCCATAAGCATAGATACAAGAATAAAGGTGTATGCTTGCATATGCATATGCGTGGGAATGAGCATATGCGTAGTACTTAGAGCATGTGCGGGAATGAATAGGTCTGCATCAGGTGCACATACGCACAAATGAAGTTAATAAATAAAATAAAATCAAACATATATGCACTTCTGATAATTAAGCCCAGCTTACGGGAGTAGTGAGCAGGCCGTGCATTGCCGCTCCTAAGTCCACTCCAGGTAGGACCAAACCTGCTGGGGGGGACTTATCAATGGCACTCCGGCTAAATTACTCCCCTCCCACCAAGATACACCTAAGCCAGTAGGTGGGAGGTAAATCGGCTGTCCACCTCCCAAGCATGAGACAAAATATTCAAGAACGGCCCCCATTCCCCGGAGGCGAAGGAGCCCCTGGTTACGGCGGCGATCAGGATCGCTCCGGAGCAGGGGGTGCTAAAAAATATCCGGGTAAAGACAGGCCGCCCAACGTTGATGAACCTTTGCACATACAATATAAGGACCATGAGAACTGAATCCGACTTACTAGCTTTACTAGAGGAACTCTCTTCCATTAAATGGGATGTAGTAGGACTCTGCGAAGTTAGAAGACTAGGTGAAGAGCAGAAGTTATTAAATGAGGGACACGTGCTCTATTGGAGAGGAAAACCTCTGGGTAGCAAACAGGAATTAGGGGTAGGATTCTTAATACACAAACGCTTAGAAAAGAACATTGTAGAATTCTATAGTGTCAGCGAAAGAGTGGCTTCTGTAACAATAAAACTAAACACTAGGTACAACCTAAAAATTATTCAAGTCTATGCTCCAACCTGCAGCCACAGTGATGAAGAAATAGAGAGCTTCTATGAAGATGTTCACTTAGCCAGCGAGAGAACAAAAACCCATTTCACAATAATTATGGGGGATTTTAATGCCAAAATAGGTAAAAAGACAGAGGGCGAAACCGCAGTAGGGAACCATGGAATAGGCACTAGGAACGAGAGGGGACAAATGCTAGTCGAATTTGCGGAGGCTCGATCACTCAGTATCATGAATACATTCTTCGAAAAAAGACTAGAACGGAAGTGGACATGGAAGTCGCCTTCTGACGTCAAAAACGAAATTGACTTCATAATTTCAAATAGGCGCGATATAATAAAAAATGTAGAGGTAATAAATAAAGTAAATGTAGGCAGCGACCATAGAATGGTGAGAGGCGAAATTAA
>NC_091579.1:18474511-18484511 GCF_042767895.1 Penaeus vannamei
TTTCTTCTGCTCTACCTTTTCCTCCTTCTATTTAAACTTTTACTTCTCTAACGTTTCCCCTTACCTGCACTCAGGCGCAAAGACGAAGTCGTCAATAGCGATGTCACCGAGCACCTTCTCGCCAACACGCCCTTCGATGATCAACTGAAACTCCTCTCCCACGGACCCTGAATCTACCATAAAAGTAACCTTACGCCACACGTTTCCTTGGGAGCCGGTCATGTTCATAAGCAGATTCGTTGCGGATGAAGCATCTCTGCGATCATAGAAATGGGTTCGAAATATTAATATACGATTCGTTGTAACCTGCGGTTTGGAGTAACGGCAATGATGGGGATTGGGTATGAGGGACTCCCGAAATAGGAAACCGATTATATCCCGTATATGAATCTAAACCGATTATATCCCGCATGTGAATCTGGTTTTAAAATGAAAGTTTCTTGTTTACTGAAAAAGCAGAAAATAGAAGAAATGAAAATCAGAAGCAGCAGCAGCAGAAAAAAGAGAAAAAAGGGAAAGCAAAAGGAAAATGAAATGTAATGAAAGGAAAGGAAATGAAAAGAAATAAAATTATCTGATGAAAGAAAAAAAGTAAGAGAAGAAAAAATAACAGATGTAGAAAATGAAGAACAAGACTAAAAAGAAAGAGGAGAAGAAAGAGGAGGAAGAGGAGATGGAGGAGGAGGAGGAAGAGATATAGGAGGAGGAGGCGGAGGAGGAGGAAGAGATGGAGATGGAGGAGGAGGAGGAGGATATGGAAGAGGATGAGGAGATGAAGGAGGAAGAGGATGAGTACGAAGATATGGAGAAGGAGGAGGGGGAAATGGAGGACGAGGAGGAGGAGATGGAGGTAGAGATAGAGGAGGAGGAGGAGGAGAAGCAGAAGAAGAAGAGAAAGAGATGAAGGAGGAGGAGAAAGAGATAGGGAGGACAAAGGAGAACGAAGAGGAGAGGAGGAGAAGGAGTAAGAGGAACAAAAGAGGAGAAGTAGAAAGAAAAAGAGAAGGAGAAGAGCGACAAGAAGATGAGGCAGAGAAAGAAGAAGGAATAGAAGCAAAAAAGAATTAACACTAGATCTGTCGGGAGCGAAACACTTACTTCAGGAATATAGAGAGATATCCTATTTCTTCCCCGTACATATGGGTATAGAAACTGAAGAAACACGTAGATTCAGTTTTCATTGGCTTGGTCTTCAGCCAGGCTACCTTATTGTATATGAATGAAGAATCGAGGTAAAAGTAGTGGCCAACGTGACTGAATGTTGTGTGGTCGAAGTTGGGGCCCATGCCTGTATAAAAAACGAGTAAAATAAAAATATGGATAACACTAAACATGTGATCTTTTCCAACTGCCTCCGTAATGCATTTGTTTCTAAATGGAAATGAGCGTAAACACTTTACTCACCTAAAGTGACAGTGCTTCCATTCCATAATGTCCAGTCGAAATCGTCATCAACACCGTTCTGCCCTTGTTCAAACCATTCCTCCCAGCCGTTGTCCTCGAGTGTGTACCTGTGGTATTCTTTGCATTGTGCCGAAGCCTCATCTTCACCTTCACCACAATCGTCACTCATATCACACACGTTCTCCAAAGGGACACACACCTGAAAGGAAAGATGTCTGGCACGTATAACTATCAATTTTCGACTGGAAAGAGAAACAAATATATATTTTGATTTTATAAGTGTATTCCAGAGATAAAAAGTTTCTGGTAATACTATACCTCTGTGACGGGACAAAGGAAGCCCAATTCGCAGTCATCTGGTTGTGGATCAGGATAGTGGCAGTCATTCTCGAACTTCATTTCATCAATGGCAAACTTCCCATAGTAATCATTGGATGGAATCTTGTACAAGGACACTTGGAATGGTGATTTTTGTCTACCTATACCAACCTCGCCAGACAGCCATTCTCCGTCTTCATTAGCATTTGCAGTGAAAAAGGTCAAGTTTGTGAAGATCTCTGGCGTTATGTTGAGCCGAAGAACGACATCAGATCCTAAGACTCCATTCATGTAGTACCAATACTTGAATCGGCATGCTGGGGCAGAGTTCTGATACCAGTGTGTATGAGCATAACCTTCTTGATCTTCTACATTTCCCTTAGTCTTATAAAGGAGAAGGAAATGTCCTGCCTTCAGGTGTGTTGCATCCTCATATGGACCACCATTTTCTGTTCCAAATGAGCTGTCATTAGCCTTCGCTACTACCCAGTTGAGGCTATCATTGACAGCTTCCTGCCATCCACATGAATCCATTTCAAAATTACAGTAAGATGGACACATGACCTCATCACTAGCATCTTGACAATCATAGCGGAAGTCACAGACTTTTGTCTTAATTATACATGCTTTAGATTCTACACACTGAAACTCGTCTTCCTGACACTGTCCTGGTGGTAGTGTGGTTATCTGACAGTCTGGTGAAAATGAAATGTCATCAATTGCAATGTCTCCATTGACTGGCTCCCCTACTTTTCCCTCATACATGATCTTGAAATATCGTGCAAAATTAACAGGGACAGACACCTTTTCCCATAGATACTCCTTGGACCCTGTTGTGTGGAATATTTCTTTCTGTAGCTTCTGTGAATTCACAGATGTTTCAACAGCATATACAGTTAATAGAACATTCTGTTGGGCTCTTATCATATACCAGAACCTGAATTCACACTCTCCAGCTGAGGGATAGAAGGAGGTACTAGATATTCGGCCATATTTTCCTGTTGAACCAATGACACTCTCCAAATACAAGTAATATCCTGTGTCATTTCCATATGTGTGATCATAATCTGGGCCTACATCCTCTGCTAATGTGTCGCCATTCTTACGAATCCACAGGAGTTCACTGCTTTCTTGTTCCCACCTGCAGAAGTCCTCTTCAAATGTGCATTTTTCTTGATACTTTTCACACACAAGATCAAGTTCATCTGTATTGTCCCCACAATCATCACTGAAGTCACAAAGAGCACTGTAATCAATACAGTTGCCATTTAAGCAACTAAATTCATCAGGTTTGCATACTGTTGGTTCTGGGACAGAACAGTTAATGAAGTGAATGTTATCTATCATTATCAGTCCTTCCTTTTCATAGTTATCTGCCTCGAATTTCAAACTCCAGCCTGCTTCGTGCTCCCCTATTCCAACAATCTGTTCATGCCAATCTGTTCCCATGTCACTAAGAACTGACCATATTGTGTACTCATTTCCTAATTTGGTTTTTACATATGCACGTAATGCTGATCCACCATTCTCTCCTCCCCGTTTGTAATAATGGAAAGACATAAGACATGATACATAAGACCGGCCAAGAGATACACTTACAAGGTCAGCCGATGGTGAAATGCCGCCAAACCTTTCTTCAGCAATCATGACTTGGCCAGCAATCCCTTCAGTGGGATCTTCATCTCTGGACCAAAAGTATGCACCATAACTCTGATCTTGCCATCCACAAATGCCGTCATCAAAGGTACACTCAGCACACATTCTTTCATCTGAGTTATCCATGCATTCATCAATGAAGTTGCAAACACGGTCCAAGGGGATACAAGCTCCATTTTCACACTGGTAATCACTGCTGCATGGACTGGACGTAGTTGTGGTGACAACAGGTGGCCCTGTGGGCAGATAACCTCCCTTACCACAGGTCTCACTGAAAGATATATCATCAATGGCTATCACAGATCGTTGCTCTTTTTCATAATCGAGAGTGGCAGCTTTGATGACGTACTGGACAGGGTTATCCATTATGTAATGTGGTGGCACATACACTTCTGCTCTCTCCCAATAAGGACCCACAGCCCCTTTTATTGTCAAATGAGCAGTAAGTGGTCCATTGACTGTACTCCTTGTAGATACCACTAGGGTATCCACTGCAGGTCCATCAATATAGTAGAAGAAACGTAATATGCATGGAGGAGCAGTAGGCTCATATCTCTCCCATTTTATGACAGGACTTATAAGAGAGCCAGAAGTTGCATTTGAATTACTCTGTGTACTTTCAATGTAAAGGTAAATTCCCAGAGCTGTATTAGTTGTATGATCACGTGGAGGAATAATATCCTGAGTGTCGGGAGATCCAAGCAGCCAGTAGCTTTCATTGTCAGTGTACCACTCACAGAGGTTACCATTTTCAAAGTCACATCTGGCATAAAATTTATAGCAATCTGCTAACTCTGTATCCTCATCGGAGTAATCTCCACAGTCATCAACAAAGTCACATTGCTCAAACTTTGATACACAGGCCATATTGACACATCCATACTCTGTACACTCCCCAGGATCTTGTGGTGTGGGAAGGAAGCAGTTTTCAAACAAAATATCGTCTACAGCTATATAACCACCCACTTCTAGATTACGAACTCCTTCAAACATCACATGGAATTCTTTAGATATTCTTCCAATATATGCTATACCTTCCCTCCACTCATCACCCCGGTCTCCAATAAACTTTACCACTTCTACAGTTATATCATCAACTTGGTATATCACTCTCACAGTCCCAATATCATTTGCAGTTGATCCATACATAATATAGTAAAAATGCATGCGGCAGTAACCAGCAGAATTTCGCAGCTTTGGACTCTGGAGGATGGCTTGGTCTCCCTCTCGGGACTCAAATGTCATTGGGACAACTGCCATATAGTGTCCTTCAGGAGAGAGGAATGTATGGTCTAATGGAGGTCCAAAGGTGTTATTCATCTGGCCTGAGAACTGTTGCCATATGAACACTGAATCATCTTCATTGATGGTTTTCCACTGGCAGTGTTCTTGATCAGAACCCTTCTGTTCAAATGTGCAGTTGTATCCACAGAAGCGCTCATCTTGTGCAAGACTACAGTCCTGAATGAAATCACACATCTGTTCCTCATGTATGCAAAGGTTATCACATTTTGTCACACAGTCTGGTTGTGACGAATTTGAACACAGTCCACTTTCCACTTTAACATCATCCAATGCAATTACTCCGACTTCTCCATGGTCTGAAGCAGCACTTAATCTTAAGCCATATCTCTCATATTTGCTTATGTTGACTTGCACAAATGTCCAATCTGCCATTAAAGTACCACTGTGAGTCCATACATCAGTAAATTGGGTATCATATACATTTCTAACACTAAGCGTTAGACTTGGTGACCCTGAACTTTGAATGTGATACCAAAAACTAACACATCGATCTTCTGCTTCCATAACGTTGGATTCCAAGACTCCTTTAGTTATATTGTTTTTATTAACTGCACTATATGTATCAACAAAGGCATAACTTCCATAAGGGGATCCTAGCGTAACATCTACGGGTGGAGCATTTACATTTGTCAGTTGATCACCGCTACCAAGTATCCAGTCAAAGTCATCTTCTGCGATATTTTTCCACATGCATAGATCTTTTTCAAAATTACACTCACTCATTGGCTCACATGTTAAGCGTGGCTGTATATCATCTAAACCAATTATATATTGCCCACCTCTTACAGTGCCTTCAAAGGCAAGAGAGTAAGGTTTGGGAAGGGACACAGGCAGCACATAGCGGTTCCAGCTGGGTCCAAGGGTATCTCCAATGTAAAGCAGTGGTTCAGGATTGGTATTCCCATCCAAGCGAGAGTAAACTGTCAGAGTTGATGCATCGTA
The DNA here is from genome assembly GCF_042767895.1 of Penaeus vannamei. NCBI lineage: Eukaryota > Metazoa > Arthropoda > Malacostraca > Decapoda > Penaeidae > Penaeus > Penaeus vannamei. Next base: position 18,480,137 of record NC_091579.1, read on the forward strand.
TCCCTCATAGCCATTCAGATACACCCAGAACTCAACACAACCATATTTAGGATCAAACTCATTGGTGAATATCACTGATGTACCTGAATCTGTAAGCCTAATGTAGTGGCCTCCAGCCTCTTGATTGGAGTGATCTGAGCTTGGGACATTTAACTCCTCGTCTAAACTTGCTGCTACTAGATCCCAATTAGTTTCATCTTCTAGTGACTGCTCGAAATGGCACATACCATTCTCAAAGTCACAGAGTCCACTGGTCTTACACGGATTGAAATCAAACAGTATGTCATCAATAGCAATATTGCCACGCCCTGCATACTTAACATGCGCTTCTAAAATCATTTTGCCACTGTCACCATTAGAAAACTGGACTTTACCTTGAATCCATTCATGACTTTGATCACCAGACCTTTCCCAAAGTGCCTTGCTGTGATTACTGTCTGTCTGCATTTTCACAGTTAATTTTCCAACTTCAAATCCATGCATATGGTACCAGAAAGATAGACATGCAGCACTAGTACCAACATCAAAATCAGGACTGATCAAGCGAGCAATTTCATTTGAATATTCATTGGGAAAAGCATAGACGTAATGGCCGTCTTTTGCCATGGTGGTATGATCAGTGTCAGGCCCTGTCTCCATACCATCAGGTGGTGTCCCTTGCCAGTACCGCCAATCAAATCCATCATCTTTATCTTGCTCCCAGTAACAAATGTGGCTGTCTTTTTTCTCAAAGTCGCAGTCATATACTGTCGGCAGATGAGCCGGTTCAAACGTAGTGAAAGGTGGAGGAAGAGTGATAACTTGACAGTTCTCAGTAAATGCAACATCATCAATTGCAACTGCATCATATTCAGAGAATGTTATATCCTCATCAACAAGGATAACTATTGCAACTACATAGCTGTCTGTTGTTATGTCTGCTGTTATTACTGCTTCTTCCCACAGATATTCTAAGGAAGAATTATAAACTTCCAGCAAAGGGTCTCCATCACCTTGCCCTACTAAATTAATACTGAGGGTTGCATTAACTATGTGTTGCATTGAGTACCACAGTGTTATGCACTTACGTCTTGCAGGGACAGTACCGCTAAACAACTTGGCAGAGTCTCCTTTCTTCTTACCTTCAAGCTTAGCAAGCATATAATGGCCTGTGTCATAATTAATTGTGTGATCCACCAAAGGTCCTTTGCCTTCTATACCTGTAGCTCTTGTCCAGTCAAATGAGTCGTCACCATTGTCTGTATTGTACCAGTCACAGAGATCATATTCAAAATCACATACATGTCTTCTTGGACAAGTGCCAGGGATAAATTCAATATCATCCAAAGCAATACTACTCATATTATTTGTTCCTGTGATACCTTCAAACCTTACCACAAATTTCTGCAGGTCTGGAAGAGTTACCATGCCAAGGCTCCACATCTCAAATGTGTTGGATCCATGAGACCAAACAGGAATAAACTTATCTGATATTAGTGGGTCTTTCAAGGCCACTGCCAAGTCTCCAACCTTTTCTCCTAACAAATGATACCAAAACCTAAGACACTGGACACCTACAGACTCATATAAGGGAGATTCCAAGAATCCCATTCTTTCAGGTTTTGCCTTTATTTTCAGGTAAGCATAATATCCCATTTCAGTATTAGTAGAGTGATCTACAGGAGGGTTTTCAGTCACATTATGCTTGCCGCGATCCCTCTTCCACACTGTGGTGCCTCCTTCACCCTGTTTCCATTGACAAAAGTCCTCCTCAAAGTCACACAAAGCCTGGCTCAGCTTCGAAGTCATCTTGATATCATCTACAGCCACCAAACCAAGACCTGCCTCCTCCCACTCTGCTTCAATGATAATGGTGAAGTCATCATTTGGCTCAAGACTTTTTTCAAATAACATCCATCGATCTTCTTGAGAATCTTTGAGCTCAAACAAAGTTTCATTTTGTTTTGTATTCTGCAGCATCTGTATAATTCTGAATATTCCAACATTTTCACCATAGAAGTAGTACCACAGAGAGAAGACGCTTTTAGCATTATTTGGCTCAGATTGGGCTGTACTCAAGATTCTTGCTTTATCACCTTTGTTTGCCGGAGTCACGAAGTCTACATAAATGTACTTGCCTTGGCCTGTAGTATGGTCGGTAAGCTGGCTGTGATATATGTCACTCATTCTCCATTCCTGCTCTGCAGACTGATCTTGCCTCCAGTTACAATCTTTGGGTTCTTCAAAATCACAGTCCAGTCCTAAAAGAAGCTCATTACAATTGAAGAAATCAATATCATCAATAGCAAGAGCTGAGTGAGAGGCAGCCCAGTCACTACTCTGGTCAAACACTGGAGTTGCAGTGAACTTGAAGTAAGCTTTCTTTGGTGTAAGTCTGGCCGGTGCAATGACTTCATACCATAGTTCTTCGTCTACTGAGTATGTCGAGTTGTAGAGCAGATGATCAATGTTCTCATAATCATTGTGGTAATACAGAGCTAGGTGTGCATTCATGCCATGGTTGACATACACCCAAAAATGCAATTCACAGTAGTATCCTGTTGTGTGTTGTACTGGTGGACTCACCATGACTGCTGTCTTACCCTCTATACCTTCTGCTCCCTCAATACATGCATAGTGTCCTTCGGGCACTCCATAAGTATGATCTAGATGTGGGTGCTCATATGGGCTTACTGACTTTGCAATAATCCGTTTCCACTGGAAGAGGCCTTCACTAACGTCTGACCAATCACACATGCCATATTCGAAATCACACTCACCACAGTTCTCTTCATCAGCTTTATTACTGCAATCTGCTTTCCAGTCACATCTATTTGCATTGGGAATGCACTCATCCTTTGTCCTGCAATAAAATTCCTCATCAGTACAGGGATTGTATGGAGGCATTGGAGTGGATCCAATAGGGAGAGTAGTATTTACTTGCTGGCAGACTTGTGTGAACGAGAGATCATCAATGGCAATATCCGTAAATTCGAGATTGCTAGTAACTCCTTCAATGATAAACTGGAAGGGCTTGTCCTCGCTGACTGAAGCCTGCACAACTGCACGATCCCAAAACTGTCCTTGCTCCCCTGTCCTCCTGAAAGCCAGATTCTTCTCTCCATTCCACTCTGTTACGATGTAGACATTGAGCTCCTGTACATGTTCTCCATACATGTAGTAGTGGAATCGCAGTTTGCAGTCGACCGAATCGTCCCCTTCAACAGTCAAAACTGGGCTGAGTAGCCAAGCACGGTATGTTTTCATATCCTTCTCTTCCTCTGCGTTTCGGGAGGACGGATTTGTGATGTACATGTAGTGGCCAACTGAGAGTCGAGTCGTGTGGTCGACGGGAGGGCCTGTCAGGAAAGTTCTACTGCCAACAGGTGTCAGACCGCTCCCATACTGCCAATCTGAAAGGAGGAGTATACTGTCATGGTATATTTAGTTCGCAAGAATGTCGTTGTTTCCAAGGTTAATTATTTTAGTGAAAGTAATATTGCTTTACATGGCAACTACTAAAATGCAGACTGTGAATAGAAATAAATGTCAAAATGTGCCTCAGCATGTGTTAGGAATGTAACGGTTTACTCCTTTTTAAAATTTAGCCTTTTAATCATTTACCATAATATTTTCAGTTAATTCGAAAATTCCTTACACATGATTTGCACGTTAATGTATACTATAAAATCATATTTTACCAATATCATCGTTTTCAGGTTCTTGAATCCAGAGACACAACTGATTTTCCTCGAAGTCACAGATATTTGGGTATGAACCACAATTCTGTTCATCACTGAGGTCACCACAGTCGTTCGTATTATCACACAAAAGGTCCGGTTGAATACACAATCCTGTGAAGAGATACTCATTATGAGACCCCAAAGTACTTTTGGAAATATTTGATAATATATTGCGCTTATGATGTAATATATGAAAGTATATGTAAACAAAAATGGATTGACAATGACATTTTACTTTTTTATCTTTATTTGATAAAATATTAATGTTAATTAAATGATAACTAAGAAAATATAGATTTAAAACTAAATTTCTTAGATTAATGCTAGGACACATTACAAAATATTTCAGAAGTGTTGTACAAATTGATTGCATAGTTATTTCTAGTTTACATCAGATCAAGTTCTTCAACAGTTTTTTTTTTATTCAGAATATAGCAAATATACTCGGAATAAAAAGAACATTATCTGTCTTCTATGGATGATTAATGTATAGATAGGTACCTGTCCAGGCACATTTCATCTGGTAAGGAAGACACTCATCGGAGGAAACAGGCAGGGCACAGCCAGTGAATATGATGTCATCAAGGGTCAGGTCAGCTGGACCATTGTCGTTCTGACCTTCGATCTGTACGGTGAATTCTCCTTGCCAGTCT
>NC_091579.1:18491480-18493980 GCF_042767895.1 Penaeus vannamei
TTATTTTCTACCCTCCTCCTATCAGCCTTCCTTCCATACTCCCTTCCTTTCTCCTTTCCACCCATTCTCTATCTTCCTTTCTTCCTAAATTCCTTCCTCCCTTCTCCCCTACCTTCCGACAGATGCGTCGTATGGTCGACAAGAGGCCCCTGATCGGAACTGAGAAGCGCCCCTGAGGTGAGAACCCAGTCGCCTCCATCAGTCAAGTCCTGTGTCCAGTCACATGGGTTGGAATTCTCGAAGTCACAGGTGAGCTTTGTTTCTGGTGCAGGTGTAGTGACAGGCGCAGGTGTAGTGCTGCCCATCCATTGGCAGTTGCCCGTTTCTAAGAGCAGGTCGTCCAGGGCGTTGTATGCTGTTGTGAAATTTGTAAGGTCCTGTGATATGTTTGAGAGATGATGCGATCTGCTTTGTTTAGACTGTAAAGTACTCGCAAGTCTTATTAATGGCCATGCTCCCCCCCCCCCCACACCCATAAACATGCCGCATTAAATAATATCTTGAATCAACGAGATCGAATTTTCTGTACATCTAAATAATACTCATCTTTGAATACAACATTCTTCATTGAAATGTAATAAAATCCCCATGGAAGTTGGTCAATTTACTCCTTATAATCCAAATATTTAGAGATCAGGATATGTTACTTCAGTTTCCTCATTTTACCTTGGCCATTAAGGAAATCCGGAAGCATCTTAACTTTCACGCTTAAGTGGAACAAATAGTCGATGCTGTTCAGTGTGACTCTAAAGTTATTCCAGATGTAGTTAAATGGATTATATAGCGTCATTGCTACTCGGGATGTGTTTCTTTCCACATTGACGATCTCAATGCTAACAACATTTGTGTCACCTGCAGATAAAAAGATTACGAATTAAGCCATGCGTTATTCATATTTCTAGAACTTTTTATTCAAACTGATTGTCTACAAATATACAAAGACCGTGTAAAACATACAACAACTTACTATTACTCTGGAGACTGTTCATGAAGAGAGACAAGCAGTAGGTGTCATAGGCCGGGGTAATGTCATTGCTTTTAAGTTCAGCAGAACAGGTGGAGCCAAAAGCACATTGCGTTAAGTCAAAGGATATGTAGTGGCCTGAAATAATTTAAGAAAGTTGATGTTTGATAAAAGAATACATTTTTTAAGTACCTTATATGCCCGAGGGATGGCCTACAACTTTTCCTATCATTCACATTATGAGAAAGACAATTCTATTGATATAATCTGTACACGACCAGCATTTTATTGTCTTTCAAGCATGTAAATTACTTACATAACGATAACAATAGCAAATTACGCATTCTTTAAAAAGAAATGGGGAATACATAGTCCCCAACGTCAACTCCCTTTCAACCAGCAGATAAAGGGGCGGTCACACGAGCGCTTTTTTCAACAACCAGTTTGTGATATGATCCTGTAGCCGGAACGATTTGTCTGCGGTTTCCCAACTTGCTGGTCACAAGGAGCGAAAAGAACCGTCGCGTATGCGCGCGATGTCAGCGACAAACATGGCGTCCACGAAGATTTCCCGAGCGACCCTCCTCAGTATTTTGTCATCTGTAGCTACAATGGAGGCTGAAAGGTTACGTAAACGGCGTATATGGGTTCGTTCGGGGTTGCAGAGAAGAAATAGCAGAAGTTTAAACCATACTCTGCTGATTTTGGCAAAAAAAGAAAAACTCTTCTTTGAGGAACTTGGAAGACGCGCTTTTAAACAATGATGACGCCGCGGTAGCGCAAATGAATTTCCGTGAATTGATAAGCACACTTTGAAAATATAAATGTATAAATTAAAATATATGTTGATAAAATTATATTGATTTAAATATAAATAATATTTTTATGTACGCAGTTGAGTATTTTTTTCCTTAGCAGACTATAGACTTTCTTGACAAGCCACTTCCTCGATTTGTGAACGATGCATATAGTCTGCTTCTACATCAGAGGTATTGTCGACTCGGAACTTGCTGGTAGTGGAAAAGTTCAATTTTCCATTGATTTATCGGTGTAAAAACGCTCGTGTGACCGCCCCTTAAGAAAACTACCTTCTCCGCTGTTAGTTGTGTGGTCAACCAAAACACCGTCGCTGGCTTCTTCTGCCTTCAGCCACTCCCAGCTGTTCCCCTGGGAGTCTGGGACATCCACCCATCCGCACAGTCCGGACTCGAAGTCACAAGTTCCTGGTGGTTTACAAGGTCCTCTCACTACGCTCAGGTCGTCCCAGGCCATGTGTCCGACTGTGCCAGGTAGTCTCAAGCCTTCCAGTATAACCTGTAGTAGAAGTAGTGATATAGTGTGTCTGTGATGCCAGGTGTTGAATGCTTTTATCATGTCTGGCGTTACTCGCATTAGTTATGGTCACACTAGTCTTTTCTGTCCTGGGATCCCACAACAGCCTCGCCGAAGACAGGTCAGCTACAGCTTGGGCAGAGCTGTTGTGTGAACCGACCAATGGTTACTGGATGTGTTGTGATTGGCTGAGACTGGTCGAAT
>NC_091579.1:18521740-18524240 GCF_042767895.1 Penaeus vannamei
AAAAATAGACTATGAAACAAAGAAGAGATATGAGATACCACACCTCTGCGATATCTTAAAATGCGCTGAAAAGATCCTTCAATTTACACCCCCACCCACCCACCAATAAAAATTATTTCTAGCAAGTTTTGCCTTCCAGTTTTTTGTGACTTCGAGGCTGACGACCTCTGTGGGTTCGAGCAAAGCCAGGGCGACAGTTTCGACTGGGTCCGCGGCACGAGCAACGATCATGCATCGTTGCCACTTGACCACTCAACCAACAACGCTTCTGGTGGGTGTTTCTTTTTTTATTTATTTCCTTTTGACTTTCTATTTTCAAATGAGGTTTGATGGATATTCACTCCCCATTTTCATTTTGGAGTTTGGGTGTTATCTTTTTGAGCTTTGAAAACGGATAGATTTGACGGATCAAAATACACACACACTACAATTTACTCGTATCCAGAATGTAAGATTGCCTTTGTAACACAAAAAAAGCTTTCTTTGACAATCAAATCACGTTTTATCATTTCCCCCTTACCAGGCCACTACATGTACGCCGACACTAGCGTCTGGGGCGTTGGGGCATTCACAAGCCTCTTTTCTCCTCGAATCTACGACTTACCGGAGGCGTGTGTAGCCTTCATGTACTTCAGCACAAGGCTCGATCAGCTCGAGGCATGGCTACACACCGAGGAGAATCCTGACCCAGTCAGCATTGCGAACTTCTCTGCTCCGTTCAATGGCTGGTCTGGCGCAAGGTAGGACATTTTTGTTTGTCTATGTATTTAGTTGTTTGTTGACTAAATTTATTTGTTTATTTATATATCTATTAATTTGTTGATTTATTTATTCATTCGTTGATGAGTTCATTCCTTTTAACATTTTTTTCGATTTTTAGCAATAATTTGCTGCGGTTTGTTACCTCTAACAGTTTGATTTATTGATGAATGAATGTACATTATACATTGCGCACATGTACACTTACATGCCTTTCACGCACAAACACCTAATATCCTAAACATTGTTCTCCTGCATCTTGACCACAATTTCCCCGCAGGATGACAGTCCTCGCAGAGGGTGGCTGGCAGGTGGAATTCAGAGTCACTGTTGGAAATGACAACGGCTTTGTTGGCATCGATGACATCGTTCTGGGTCCCGACGCCTGCCCCGATCCTGTTTCCTGCGACTTTGAATATGGTAGTTGCTTGTGGCAGAACTTCGGAGGAAATAGTTGGACCGCGGGTGAGTTATAATGATGATGATAATGATAAGAAAAAAAGCAATGATGAGGATAATGATAACAATAATGATAATAATAATAATAACAATAATAGTAATAATGATATTAATGTTAATGATGATAATAATAATGATAATGTTAATAGTAATAATAATAATAATAATGATAATAATAATAATAGTAATAATGACAATAATGATAATGATAATAATAGTAATAATGACAATAATGATAATGATTGTAACAATAATAACAATAATAATAGCAATCATGATAGTAATAAAAAATGATAGTAATGATGATAATAACGATAAGAATTAATATCAATATAATTATTATTATTATTATTATCATTGCTAAAACACATTCGTAAAAACCTAAGCGAATCCTGCGTCCTTAACTAGACGACGCCTAGACGACACGTCATAATCCATAATCTCCCCTGCTGCAGGCCGCGTGACAGACGACCCGAGCCAGTCTCCCGCCCTAGGCTTCGCTCCACCCTACGACCACACGACCGGGACTCCCTATGGCCACTACCTCTACTTCTACGATGCCGCGGACTTGCCTGCTGAGGCTGTCACGGCCACCGTCATTTCCGAAGTCTTCAGCATCCAACGGCAATCGTGTTTTTCTTTCTGGATTCATATGTTCGGTGATAAGGTTTGTTCGTTGTTAATTTTTTCAATGTTGGCAAGAACTGTTGGTTTACTTATTACTTGTTTGTTTATGTGTTTGTTTTTGTGAAGTTTGGGCATTTTCATACTGTAGATTTTTTTCGTTTATAGTACATTGCATCTCCACCATTCCATTAATTTATACAAATAGTACATCTACTATAATGATAAATAAATAACAGTAATAAATAAGTAGGCAAGTAGTAATACATTGTATTGGTGTTATGATTTTTATAGGTTGGTAAGCTCACCCTGAAGACTATACAAGACCAGGGTTCTCTCGTCCTCAAAGCAATAGAGGGTTCACAAGGACTTCGCTGGAAAAACATACAGGTGTGATGGTTTTGCATTATTATCTTGCACGTTGTTAGGAAATTTACAGCATAGCTATTACTGCTTCTCTACTCTTTGCCAGGAGCCCCATTTCCTCACCGAAGAACAATATCCATCATAGAATGTTAGACATTATCAGCTAATCAACTGATTGGTATATTTTAACCATATCGACACAGCTTCATCGCGTGTACATCATACTACCTTACTATCCAATCTTATAGTTTGTCTCATTTTTTAGATCGAATTAAGCGTTACTCCCGACCAC
>NC_091579.1:18530627-18540627 GCF_042767895.1 Penaeus vannamei
GAAGAGAAAGAAGGGAGAAAGAAAAAAAGGGGGGGAAAAAAAAAGAGAGAGAGAGGGAGAGAGAGAAAGAGAGAGAGGGGGAGATAGAGAAAGATAGAGAAAGAGAGACAGGGGGTGATAGAGAAAGAGAGAGAGAGGGAGATAGAGAAAGAGAGAAAGAGGGATATATAGAAAGAGAGAGAGGGGGAGATAGAGAAAGAGAGAGTGAGGGAGATAGAGAAAGAGTGAGAGAGGGAGGTAGAGAAAGAGAGAGAGAGGGATAAAGAGAAAGAGAGAGAGAGAGATAGAGAAAGAGAGAGAGAGGGAGATAGAGAAAGAGAGAGAGAGGGAGATAGAGAAAGAGAGAGAGAGGGAGATAGAGAAAGAGAGAGAGAGGGTGATAGAGAAAGAGAGAGAAAGATAGAGAGAGGGAGATAGAGAAAGAAAGAGAGAGGGAGATAGAGAAAGGGAGAGAGAGAGAGGGAGATAGAGAAAGAGAGAGAGAGAGAGAGGGAGAGAGAGAAAGAGAGAGAGAGGGAGAAAGAGAAAGAGAGAGAGAGGGAGACAGAGAAAGAGAGAGAGAGAGAGGGTGATTGAGAAAGAGAGAGAGAGAGAGAGAGGGAGATAGAGAAAGAAAGAGGGGGGATATAGAGAAAGAGAGAGAGGGAGATAGATAAAGAGAGGGGGGGGAGAAAGAGGAAGCGAGAGATAGAGAAGGAGATAGAGAAAGAGATAGAGAAGGAGATAGAGAAAGAGATAGAGAAGGAGATAGAGAAAGAGATAGAGAAGGAGATAGAGAAAGAGATAGAGAAGGAGATAGAGAAAGAGATAGAGAAGGAGATAGAGAAAGAGATAGAGGGGATATAGAGAAAGAGAGAGAGAGGGAGATAGAGAAAGAGAGAGAGGGGGAGATAGAGGAAGCGAGAGAGAGAGGGAGATAGAGAAAGAGAGAGAGAGGGAGATAGAGAAAGAGAGAGAGAGACGGAGATAGAGAAAGAGAGAAAGAGGGAGATAGAGAAAGAGAGAGAGAAGGAGATAAAGAAAGAGAGAGAGAGGGAGATAGAGAAAGAGAGAGAGAGGGAGATAGAGAAAGAGAGAGAGGGAGGGAGATAGAGAAAGAGAGGGAGGGAGATAGAGAAAGAGAGGAAGGGAGATAGAGAAAGAGAGGGAGAGAGATAGAGAAAGAGAGGGAGGGAGATAGAGAAAGAGAGGGAGGGAGATAGAGAAAGAGAGGGAGAGTGGAGAGGGAGATAGAGAAAGATGAGAGCGAAGGAGATAGAGAAAGAGAGAGAGAGGGAGATAGAGAATGAGAGAGAGGGGGATATAGAGAAAGAGAGAGAGAGGGAGATAGAGAAAGGGAGAGAGGGGGAGATAGAGGAAGCGAGAGAGAGAGGGAGATAGAGAAAGAGAGAAGGAGATAGAGAAAGAGAGAGAGGGAGATAGAGAAAGAGAGAGAGAGGGAGATAGAGAAAGAGAGAGAGAGGGAGATAGAGAAAGAGAGAGAGAGGGAGATAGAGAAAGAGAGAGAGAGGGAGATAGAGAAAGAGAGAGAGAGGGAGATAGAGAAAGAGAGAGAGAGTGAGATAGAAAGAGAGAGAGAGTGAGATAGAAAGAGAGAGAGAGTGAGATAGAAAGAGAGAGAGAGTGAGATAGAAAGAGAGAGAGAGTGAGATAGAAAGAGAGAGAGAGTGAGATAGAAAGAGAGAGAGAGTGAGATAGAAAGAGAGAGAGAGAGTGAGATAGAAAGAGAGAGAGAGTGAGATAGAAAGAGAGAGAGAGTGAGATAGAAAGAGAGAGAGAGTGAGATAGAAAGAGAGAGAGAGTGAGATAGAAAGAGAGAGAGAGAGAGAGGGAGATATATATGTATATATAGAGAGAGGGGGAGATAGAGAGAGGAGAGGGAGATAGAGAGAGGAGATAGGAGAGGGAGATAGTGAGAGGGAGATGGTGAGAGGGGAGATGGTGAGAGGGAGATACTGTGAGGGAGATAGTGAGAAGGAGATAGTGAGAGGGAGAGAGAGAGAGGGGGAGAGGAGGGGGGGAGAGAGAGTGAGGGGGAGAGAGAGAGAGGGGGAGAGAGAGGAGGGGAGAGAGAGAGGGAGGGGGAGAGAGAGAGGGGGAGAGAGAGAGAGAGAGAGAGAGAGAGGAGAGAGAGAGAGAGAGAGAGTGAGAGAGAGAGAGAGAGAGAGAGAGAGAGAGAGAGAGAGAGAAAGAGAGAGAGAGAGAGAAAGAGAGAGAGAGAGAGAGAGAGAGAGAGAGAGAGAGAGAGAGAGAGAGAGAGAGAGAGAGAGAGAGAGAGAGAGAGAGAGAGAGAGAGAGAATGAGAGAGAGAGAGAGAGAGAGCGAATGAGACCAAAAAGATATAAGCACAGACTCACAAATACAGACAGAAGCAAAGGCACTGAACTTCACCCCGCCCCCACCTCTCTAGCTGAAAATCAACGGCGAGGAGCAGTGGTCGCGCTCTGGCAGCCAAGGGAACAAGTGGCTTCCCGCCAAGGTAGTGTTGGACCACAGCGACGCCCAGTGGCTCCTTACCCTCGAATCCAAACTGGGAGCAGACCATGAGGACGTCTACGTGGCCATCGACGACTTCCTCTACTACGATTTGTCCTGCGAGAATGTAACAGTAAGTTCAGGATTATATAATACTTACTTATCTGTCCACCTTTTAGTTATTGATCTTGTTAGCTAGTTAGTTCATTTCATTTATTTTTTGCTTCTTATGACTTCATTCAAGTTAAACAAGTAAGCTCTCGGTTAAGATTGTGGCATGGCGGCAGAGGTGTAAGCAACTCCAATTAAAGTATGTTTTACAATATGTCCTTCATATTATTCCGTACATATAAGAGATATTTAAGAGATAAAACACTTTTGTCGACGATATATATATTTATCTGTATTTTTCTGCCCAGCAATAAATCTGCCTATCCTACCTATCCGTATATGTATTCTGCCCCCCTCTTCTCTATCTCCCTCTCATTTTCTCTCTCAACACTTTCCTCATTCCATTATGTTTTATAGGTCGTTGGTTCGTTTGGAATGCAGTGTGACCTGGAGGAGGCGGACCTGTGTGGCTGGAGGCAAGTGACCGGCGATGACGAGACGGACTGGCAGTGGGTGAATGGAACAACAGGAGGTAAATACATGTTATTAAGGAAGGTTTATTGTTGTTCGTGTACGTAAGTAACGTAAGTAACGTTCCAGGAGAAATTCCAGACCTGAAATTGCATGAAAATTCATTTTACGGTAATAGAAAATTAATGATTTAACAGGATTTTACCTCTGTCGGGACAGTTCTAAAGAAGAAATTAATATCATATAGATATTCGAACTATTCCTGATTAAAATATGGAGGTACCAGTATTTACTTAGCTCTACATACCAATAGGACTTGCGACCGACCACACGTACAGCACAGAGGCCGGCCATTTCCTGCAGCTGGCCTCATCTCAAGCCGGCGTGGTCGAGCACCAACGAGCGGCTGTAGAGATCCAGCCTTTCCTTATGGAAAAGATGGGAGATTACTGCTTCCAGCTCTATTACACGCGCTTCGGAGGTGCTTATATTGGATACTTGAAGGTTATGGTGAGTATAAGTGGGATTTATCGTATGCCTTTGAGATGTGCAATTATCATTATTATTTGTATTATTGTTAATATCATCATTGTTTTTGTCATTGTTTTTATTATTAATATCATTATTTTCATTATTATTATTACTATCATTACCTTTATTATTATTACTATCATTATCATTATTATTATTACTATCATTATCATTATTATTATTACTATCATTATCATCATCATCATCTTCATACCTTCATACTCGTCTCCTTTAACTTGATCTTCATCTTCATCATTATAATTATTATTACTATTATCATCATTATTGTTTATTATTATATTAGAGAATACATATATCAATAACCGCAGTAACATCATACCATTATACTAATTATTCACCTTCTTCGATATCTTATCTTCCCAACCCGCCCCACTTCTTCCGCCCCCAAGGTCGTCTTCGCAGGCCAAGTCTCGTCGTTCATCGAACTCTCCGACCAGCTGGGCGTCACCGAGTGGGCTCTCCTGCAGCAGACCTACAACAACCTCATCCCCAACGCCACTGTGGGCTTCGTTATCGAGGGGGAGGTGGGCGTGACCGACCCGGAATACGGGGAGTCCGTGGTAGCTGTGGACGACTTCTCCCTCACCAACAGCGCTTGCCCTAGGGTATGTTTTTTTCTAGGGGGGGGGGGGGTTCTCTTGGTGTTTTGTTATCGGTGTGAAAAGGCTTTGTTTTGGTAGTAAGGAAATATATACACGGATATATACACAATCCCCTTCACATCACTCACACCCGACGTTCCTCCTCGTTGCAGCCTGGTTCATGTGCCTTTGAAGACGCCCACCTCTGCTCGTGGCACGTCGAAGCGAGCGAGGACCTGGCGTGGCAGCTCACGGACGGCCAGGAAAGTCACGACCATGGCCCTCAGACTGACCACACGACAAACACTACGACAGGTAAAGTAGTCTCTCTCGTCGTATGCGATACGGATAAGGTCCTGGCGTTTTAGAAATAGCACTGAGAACGGTATAGTTTTTTGATAGGTGTTTTTACAATCCTTCGCGCCGGACCCTTCATATATCGTCTATAGTACAAATATATGCAATTCCAAACCAAACTACAGGAGGCTACATGATCGTCGAGGACTCCGGGGAACATTTGGGGATGTCGACGGCCCTCGTGAGCGAACGCATCCCCGTGGACGTGTACGGATTTTGCTTCTCCTTCTACTTCTCTCTCAGTGGGGACCCCGACGCCAAGCTAAACGTGTCCGTGCGCACCGAACACGGCAAGGATCTCCTGTGGGCGCTGTCAGGGGACCAAGGACAGAGCTGGGTCTACGGCCAGGTGAGAGCAAGATGGCTGCGAGGTAGACTGTAGATGCTCTCTGGAGTCGAATTGTTTTGGAATATGTTCTTGAACTGTGACAGCTGTTTAAAAATAGATGTATGTAATTGCTGTTTCATCAATACATGATTAACCTGTCTAGAACAAATGTATACTAATAAGAATCGACAAAACATTTTTCCTTGAAAGATGAATACATTCTAAACCCGAATCGAAAAAGTTAAGCAAAAACTCAAATCCAAATTTTAAAATCCAGTTCACTTTACCACTCATGACCCTTCTGTCTCCTCAGGTGGGAATCCCCGGGTCCTCAGGAAGTGGCGAGTTCGAGCTTGTCGTGGAGGGTATCACAGGCTCCTTCGCCGATGGCTGGATAGCCGTCGACGACCTCATCACTTTGACTGGCGAGTGCGGGATGCAGCCTCCAGTTGCCACTCCCACGACCATGCCTTCTACCACGCCTTCGCCAGGTGGGTCTCCCAACCCCCGCCAAGGAAACAAAACCTCCACCACGTATTCACGTATTCACGGCAGGATAGAGCGCACACGAACTATATGCGGAGCCGATAACCTACAATAACCTAGGACTTTTAAGGTACTAACCTGATTTATTAATGCCGCTAATTACTAGGGAGGGTGCTCCTTTGCCGCAAAATGTGAAGGAGGCAGGGTGCGTCCGGCAGTTGGTCCTAGGCCGGAGGATACAGCGACGCTGCAGCACACAGGAAGTGGTGCAACCTCACATTCAGGTCCTGGTAGTGCATGAGGAACATGCACCGAGCCAGGTACCCTGCGAAGTGCTTCTTCCTGCGGCCACAGAGCGGTACCTTCCTCTTGGCCTCCCTCCACTGCCGCTCGATCGTGTTCGTATGAGCTTGCGTGTTCGGATCTACAAAGTGGTATGAGTGGTTGACGGTCAGGTGCTCGAACCCCTCGTCAGAGAGGCAGTTGTAGGCCTTCCAGCAATCGGAGATGATGATCGACCCCGGGGCGATCCGTTTCTTAATAACTGCAAGGAGAGTGTCGCTGGTCCGATCCTCCACCGGGACGAGGAAGAGATCGCGCGTCTCCCTGCAGATACCGCCGAAGACCCACTGCCCGTCAATCACTCGGCCCACGTTGTACTTGCAGCGCCCGAACTTGCTCTCGTCTATCTCGACGATCTTTCCTTGGCCGCCGATCATACCCTGCCGATCAAGAGCCCAGTGAACCATCACCTCCCGGCAGAAACTCGACCAGTTGGTGAAGGTCGCTGTGCTCAGGCCCAGCTCGTGCCGCATGAGCCGGAACGTGAACCTCTCCCGGACGAAGAAGATCACGAAGATCAGCAGGGTCTCAACATCGAGGCGAGATTGCGCAAAGAAAGAGCCCACGAACATCGAAGCAGACCAGTCACACCTCTGCCTCTTCTGTTTCCTGACCGCCACGGCCATATCACACCTGAATCTTTTCTTCTTCAGGTCCAGGCGTGCTGGCTGCCCGCACCTGCCGCAATCTTTCTCACGACGAAGGAGGCCGTGGCGGAAGCACATCTCTAGCATTTTTTCCTGGCTAGTGGCAATATCGCGCAGAAAATCTGTCTTGGAGTACGAGCACCCTCCAAACTCGGCCATCGCGGCGACTATGACTGACTTCTGAACGCGACGGTTATTTCGGTTAGGAATACGAATGTCGTTATTCCAGAGGAAGGGAAACTCGACTTTGAGGCCATCGGTGTAACATCGAAAAAGGCGCAAAACCCGCCGACGAGGGCGGGCCGCCGTGTTCACCCTGATTATACTACAATCGTCTCTATATACAATGCTGACTATAATAAGGTTAATATGCTGATTCAGTGAGAATCTTACGAGGTAATACGCCCCCTGCTCCGACATCGACGATGATTGTGTAACGCTCTAGTCTGCCGTGAATACGTGGTGGAGGTTTTGTTTCCTCGGCCGGGGTTGGGGGGCGCAGCCCCCTGCAATGGAAAGTTATGTGAATAACCATGGTTATTTTCACTGTGCGTTATATTATTAGTGTTATTTAACCACGCATTTTCCCTGGAACCTTCCATGCCCTCCCCTGCTATCGGGGCCAAGTTTGTCGCTAACGGGGGGGGGGGGGGGTAGCGCGCAATAAAAACTATATATTTGCAATGTGGAGAGTGAGAGGAATCCAACGATACCAAAATCGTCGATATCGGTCATGCGGACGTAATATAGAAAATTACCGAAACAGTGCTTTACAGAGTTTTTTGTCATTTTAGAAAAGTCTGTGAAAAAAGCGGAAAATGTGCTTTTGAAGATATATCACAATGTTCTTAATATGCATTAACCTGGAACCCTTTCTGAAAATTGGAAATCCATGATTGAATTACGTAAATATTAGTATTCACTGTAAATGACCAGGAAAATGTAAATATTAGGAATATGGTATTATGGGAACATCGAATTTCCTTATGAATACAGAACCATGTGTAAAATTATCCCCACATTCACAAAGAAATTTCATAAGAACTTAATAAACGAATAAACAGACACATATATAAAAAAACTAAAACGTTTTCATCCCATTTTCCTGTCCCACGCAGTTACCGTCATCTTCGAATGCGACTTCGAGATCAACAAATGCGACACAGAGCAGGCCACATCCGATGACTTCGATTGGGAATACCAACACACTGAGGACGATTTCGAGTTGCCTCAGGGCGGATACCTCTTGGTGGATTCCGCAGGCAGGTCTCCCGGCGATAGAGCGGTTGTTATCACTCCGGCAGTGAGTTACGTGGGCTACCAGTGCGTCTCCTTCAGGTGGGTGTTAGTAATGTTTGTTTGGGAAAGATTGTAAAATGATTTTTTACAGTGGTGATGAAACTGCTATTACTGTAATTTGTTTTTGCTTTTGTTTTAACCAATATAAGAGTCCTTCATAGCCCTTTACAACAAGAAAAATAAATTTACTTAATTTCATCGAACGGAATAGGCTAATTATTTTGCCTTCATAGTTACCGAACGTTGGGGAGCGAACCTGGAGAGTTGCTGCTGTTCTACTCCTTTCCGGGGCAGCGGAGTGAAGGTTTGTGGCGCAGAACTCACACCACGGTACCCGAATGGCAGGAGGGCCGTGTCGAGATCGACTCAGGAACAGATTACACGGTGCGCAGCCTTTTATAGATACTTAAAACTTGTGATGTAATTGAAAATGAATATATGGATACATACTTACATACATGTGTGTGTGTGTGTGTGTGTGTGTGTGTGTGTGTGTGTGTGTGTGTGTGTGTGTGTGTGTGTGTGTGTGTGTGTGTGTGTGTGTGTGTGTGTGTGTGTGCGTGCGCTGAAAGTAAAAAAGAAAGATATAGATATATAGACAGACAAACTAGCAGATAGAAAGTTACATCTATATAGGCCTAGATATGAATACATTAAGAATAACATTCGTAATAACTAAATAAATAAATGAATAAATTGATAAACAAATAGATAAATAGATAGGATTTTTCAGCTGGAATGGGAGGTAAAGGTGACAGACCAAGATTCGATCATCCTGCTGGACAACATTCGCATCACGGCAGGCAATTGCCCCGTCCGAAGCCGCTCCTGCGACTTCGATTTTGAGGGAACGAACGATATATACTGTGAAGGTAAGGGAGCGACCAACGCCATCCTTTATCTGTATTTTTCTTTTTTTGTAGTTGTCTTATTGTGTTGTGTTATTTTTTCATTATCGTCATCACTATCACCATCACCACCAACCATCACCATCACCATTACCATCATCTCCATCATCATCATCGTCACAATCACCACCATCATCATCATCATCATCACCACCACCACCACCACCACCATCATCATCATCACCACCACCACCACCACCACCATCACCACCACCATCACCACCACCACCACAACAACAACAACAACAACAACAACAACAACAACAACAACAACCATCACCAACACCGTTATCACTACCACCATCATCATCATCATCATTATCACCATCATCGTCATCACCATCATCACTATCATCACCAAAATAATTATCATCACCAACGTCATCATCATCATCATCATCATCATCATCATCATCATCATCACCATCACCATCATCACACCATTATATTAATTATCATATCGTTTACGGCAGGTTACGGAGGCAGATCCCTGACGGAGTTCCAGTTCTACCGGGAAACAGCCGAGCACAGCAGCTACAAGTACGCCACCGAGGACCACACCTATCAGTCCATCTACGGTAAGTCCATCCTTGGTTTGCCCCTTGATTACCTAAACTGATTATGTTTTATGGAATGAAAAGAGATCAAAATAAGGACTACCAAGTGGCCTGTTTATTTTCATTATAGCCGCCGTTTTCGTATTTCTTCAACGGTAATGACACCAGGAACTAAAAAAATCATACATAAAGTCATGTTTCAGTGTCACTTTTCGATTCTCCATTAGGCTACTTCGTAGTAGCGGACTTCAGCGTAGCTTCAGCTGCGGGTGAGAAGGCAAAAATGTACGGTCCCTCCTTCACCAGTAGCTCTCACTGTCTCACCTTCTGGTATCAGTTCGAGACTCAAGACATCACTCTCTTCCGTGCGATGAGCAATGACACGGAAGAAATCATCTTCTCTGTTATAGGTAAGGGCAAAGGAGGGTGGTGAGTTGTCGTTGTCTTTTTTGTAGATATGTGCAGTTCTTTTCTCTCTAAACACCCTCCTCTTCATATCCCTAATACGCGTGAAATTTGAGGAAAAATAGGATTTGTCAAGACTCTCTTTAGGCAAATACAGATATAATATAAGCGGATATTACTTTAGAAACGTAAATTGGGCATGTGCAAACACTGTTGCCAATACCTGTGAATTGAATTCCCAGGTGGCACGGGGATGGAATGGAGGTTTGGCGCAGGTGTGATCAACGGTGCCAAGATAGGCCGAGTGATGTTCGAGGCCTATTCAGGGGATACGCGCTATGGCTACATTGCTATCGATGACATCCTCCTTGACGACTCTCTGAGCTGTCCTGTGAAAGGTGTGTTAATGAGCGCCGTATGGAAATTCGGAAAGTTGATGAGCATCATTTTTTTAATAATATCGTGATATTTAAGTAACATT
>NC_091579.1:18545627-18548127 GCF_042767895.1 Penaeus vannamei
ACGCTATTTCGTTTATCTTGAATATGTTTTGTTCATTGTTTTTTTCATTAGTGTTTTAGTCTAATGAATATTGTGCATTGAGAATACTTGAGAACAGATTGGGCACAGTGTATATTAAGCAAGGATGTATTCCATATTGAAAATACGTTCTGAAGTAACGAAATAATTTATAAATATATAAAAGTGCAGTTGAAGAGATACAACACAAGAAATTAATTTCCCTTAATTACCAAATCACCAAAGCGTTATCACCAACTAACACTTACCTTGGCTCAAACCCCACAGGACTTGTGCATGCGTTTCTGGTACCACATGGACGGTACAGATGTTGGTACTCTCAAGATAAACCTGAAGACTGATATTGATGATATAAACATCTGGCAAAGGACGGGTTTCCAAGTACGAAGAGGCAGCGGGATGTATTTTAATAGCATAGATTGATGTTAGCATGCAATTCAGGGAAATTAATTAGGCACTTTTTCCTGATTCTCAGTGAAATAATACCATACACAACGACGAATGTCAAAATAATTCCTCAAAGGAAAATTAATGCAAATAAATTTTCTCTCTCTCTTTTTCTCTTAAATGTCTAACTTATGAAAAATAATCTACGATATCGCCCAACATTATTTTCGCACAGACTTCGAACTGGACGGAAGTTTACCTTGGCATCGCCTCGTCCTCGAAATTCGTTGTCGAGATCGTGGGCATCCAAGGTAGCAACCCGCTCGCTAACATCGCCTTCGACGACATTGTCTTCACGCCCTCCATCTGCCCCGGTGAGAACTGCGGCCGAGTAATTTCACCGCGTTTTCGTTCTCTTCTTCTTTTTCATCATCATAATCATCATCTTTTTCTTCTTCTTCTAATTCCTCCTCCTCTGCTTCTTCTTCTAGTACTGCTCTTATTTCTTATCATCTTGTGCTGCTGTTATGATGAAGGCTCTGTAGATTATGAGGTTGATGGTAACTATTGCAGTAGTAATAGTAGTAGCACTGAGAACAGCGATATCACTGCTACTGCTATCATAACAACAGTGATAAAGCTAGTAATACTGCTAATAATGACTTTGATAATACAGAGAACAGCGGAGAACTAGGAACAGACACCATGAAGTGTACATTCGAACAAGGAGGCGAGTGTGGGATGCATGACAACTCCGGCACAGGCTGGGTACCAGAGAGAGCTACGCAGGCCGACCACACAACACGCACGGCACAAGGCAATGATTTCCCGTTATATCTTAGCAATAGTAGCAATAGTAAGATCAAACGATCTTACTATTGCTGTTATATTCTAGGCTTATTATTACTATTACTGTGAAATTCTAGGCTTAATATTACTATTATGTTTTAGGGTCTCTATTATTATTGTTTAGGCTTTCTATTGCTATTACTATCACTATTAATTAATATTACTTTTATCATTACATTTACTATTACTAATACTGTTATGATTTTATTGGAATTGATATGTGACGGTTACTGGTGGATTTGGTTAGGGGTTTGGAAATTTTGGCGTTAGAGGAGAGCAAAAATAGATTGGCCACAGCTTTTTCATTGTTTCGATGCTTTTCTTTTGTTGAGCCAGACTTTACCTGAACTAGCATACATTTCACACCATTCTCTTATGGCAATTGTGGATAAAGAATGTGAAAAGAGAAAAACGTTATACTGAGAAAAGAAAGAAAGAGAAATTCCATCTTCTGTTATATTTATATCTAAGGTTTTAATAAGGCATGTCTGTTAATTTTTTTTTTCTTTTATCATGTTCACCTTAAACGCTTTTGCAGCTGAATTCATAATAGGTAATATCACTCGGCCAACATTAACCACAACAAAAACACAGGCCACGTCTTCGAGCTCCGCGGAGGAGGAGGAAAACCCAAGACGAAGGCGATCAGGACACCGACCCTCAAGGGCAACGCCGCCCAGTGTCTGACGTTCTTCTACCGGTCTGAGGGCAAGGAGGAGGCCACGCTGACGGGTGAGGAGGCATTTTGGTGTTGCTTTCTATTAGCATTATTTTGTTTTATTCATTTAAAGTTATCCGTGTTTCTTTCGTTTTGTAATTGTTCATATTTCATTATTTTTTATTATTCATATTGTTCGAGGTGAAAGATTGAGAATGTGAATTGGAAGTTTCTACTGATAAGTTATTTCAAAGACATATAGAGAAAAGAAAATAGGAATGGAATCATTATTCATTCTGGGAAGATTCTGAAAAAATAATGGGTAATTTTCTATATTACCTCCGCCGCTCCGATATCGGCGATTTTGGTATCGTTGGATTTCTCTCACTGTCCACATTGCGAATATGTAGATTTTATCGCGCGGAAACCCCCCGTTAGCGACAAACTTGGCCCTGATAGCAGGGGAGGGCATGAAAGGTTCCAGGGAAAATGCGGGGTTAAATAACACTAATAATATAACGCACAGTGAAAATAACCATGATTATTCCCATGATTTTCCATTGCAGGGGGCTGCGCCCTCTGCGATCC
>NC_091579.1:18561062-18563562 GCF_042767895.1 Penaeus vannamei
AGAGGTAGTTATATGTAAAGCAAGTACAGATATATACACATATATACAGGAGGGGGGACACTAGTGTATGCTGCAAATGCATGTGCTCATACACGGATGCGTGAGCACATGCAGGGATAGATACATGCGTATGAATAGTGATATGTAGGTTTGCGAGGTATGCAAAAAGGAGTGTTTACATATACACGGGTGAGTATACACTCATGTATACTCACTCACTTATCAATAACATATAACAAGCGCATAAAGGGACAGGCGATGTGAACATATGACTAGGTCAGACTATGATGGACACGTATGTAGTTTATAACGTAAGAATAAGTATCCATATCCATAAGCATAAGTACAAGAATAAAGGTGTATGCTTGCATATGCATATGCGTGGGAATGAGCATATGCGTAGTACTTAGAGCATGTGCGGGAATGAATATGTCTGCATCAGGTGCACATACGCACAAATGAAGTTAATAAATAAAATAAAAATCAAACATATATGCACTTCTAATAATTAAGCCCAGCTCACGGGAGTAGTGAGCAGGCCGTGCACTGCCGCTCCTAAGTCCACACCAGGTAGGACCAAACCTGCTGGGGGGACTTATCAATGGTATTCCGGCTAAATTACTCCCCTCCCACCAAGATACACCTAAGCCAGTAGGTGGGAGGTAAATCGGCTGTCCACATCCCAATATAAAATCCATGAACTTACAAAGAAAGGGCCCTCATTTCCCGGAGGCGAAGGAGCCCCTGGTTACGGCGGCGATCAGAATCGCTCCGGAGCAGAGGGTGCTAAAAATATCCGGGTAAAGACAGGCCGCCCCACGTTGATGAACCTTTGTACATACAATATAAGGACCATGAGAACTGAATCCGACTTACTAGCTTCACTAGAGGAACTCTCTTCCATTAAATGGGATGTAGTAGGACTCTGCGAAGTTAGAAGACTAGGCGAAGAGCAGAAGTTAATAAATGAGGGACACGTGCTCTATTGGAGAGGAAAACCTCTGGGTAGCAAACAGGAATTAGAGGTAGGATTCTTAATACACAAACGCTTAGAAAAGAACATCGTAGAATTCTATAGTGTCAGCGAAAGAGTGGCTTCTGTAACAATAAAATTAAACAATAGGTACAACTTAAAAATTATTCAAGTCTATGCTCCAACCTGCAGCCACAGTGATGAAGAAATAGAGAGCTTCTATGAAGATGTTCATTTAGCCAGCGAGAGAACAAAAACCCATTTCACAATAATTATGGGGGATTTTAATGCCAAAATAGGTAAAAAGACAGAGGGCGAAACAGCAGTAGGGAACCATGGAACAGGCACTAGAAACGAGAGGCGACAAATGCTAGTCGACTTTGCGGAGGCTCGATCACTCAGTATCATAAATACATTCTTCGAAAAAAGACTAGAACGGAAGTGGACATGGAAGTCGCCTTCTGACATCAAAAACGAAATTGACTTCATAATTTCAAATAGGCGCGATATAATAAAAAATGTAGAGGTAATAAATAAAGTAAATGTAGGCAGCGACCATAGAATGGTGAGAGGCGAAATTAAAATACATCTCAGAAGGGAAAGGAACAAACTAATGTGTAAACCACAGCCAAACTTGGCTAACTTAAGGATCAGAGCAACAGAATTTAGCCTAAACATCCAAAACAGATATTCACTCCTCCACGACGAAGATCTCAACATCGACCAAAGCAATAAACAGTTCAATGACATAATAAAAGAAGCTGCACTTGAAGTAGGCGGCAAGAACGACAATCAAAGCTCCAGTAAGCTCTCGGTACAAACTAAACAGCTTATGCAAAAACGTAGAGACATGAAAGTATCGTCAAGTAGGGACAAGATAGAATTGGTTGAACTAACAAAGACCATAAATAAAAAGAAGAGGGAAGATGTACAGAAATTCAATACTCAAATAATAAATGAAGTAGTGATTTCAGGTACCATCATGAAAGCAGCTAAAAGAAGACTAGGAATAGGGAGTAATCAAATGTATGCAATTAAGAAACCAGACGGAGAAGTAACATATAACAAGAATGAAATCATCAAAGTAGTGGAAGACTTTTACAGGGATCTATACAACTCATACGAACAGCCACAAATAGAAGCAAACACGGTAACTACAGACGTACCTAATATCACAAAAGAAGAAATAAAAAGAGCACTTAAAGGCATGAAGAGAGGGAAAACACCAGGCGAAGACGGAATTAGTATAGACCTCATATTAGATGCAGGAGACATCGCAACAGTGAAACTAGCTAATCTTTTTAACAAATGTCTACTCAGCGGAAAAACTCCGAAAGCCTGGAAAAATGCAACAATTATCTTGTTACACAAAAAAAGCGATAAAAAGGACTCAAAAAATTACCGACCCATAAGCCTCCTTTCGGTTACTTACAAACTGTTCACGAAAGTCATTACAGCTCGCATCTCTGACAGTCTGGATTCCAGCCAGCCTAGAGAACAGGCAGGCTTCCGCAGCGGATTCTCAAC
>NC_091579.1:18566062-18568806 GCF_042767895.1 Penaeus vannamei
GGACGGTCGATCAGACAAAACATTTCACAAAGTGTTACGTGGCGAACAGGCGATGGTTGGAGGTTGTTCACTTCGCCTCGCGGCCCGTATTTAAACGACCAACATGGCCGCCAACTTAGAGCCTCCAAAGTATATCTGTCCGAACTGCAACGTTTCATTTTACCTTTGTATCTTTGATAGTCACTAAATGTACGTTATAGAAACCGTCTACATCAGTTTGTACCATTATTACATTTTTAATTAGAAATTTAATTCATCTCTTCCGACGAGTCTCGGCGGTGTCCGCCGTGGAAGAACTGTTTACAAAAATCAGCTGATTCACTGCGCATTGCGCGGCGAAACCGTTCACTCGGTGCGTTTTGGGATATGGCAAAGCGCACCTTGCAGAAATGCTCAAGTGAACGCAGGGAACCTCGACCTGTTCGCCACGCAACACCTCGAGAAACGTTCTATCAGGTTGACCGTTCACTTGATTTTGCGTTGCAACGCCTTGCCCAAGTGAACGCCGGGATTGTTATGAGGTTATTTGACTATTATTATTATTATTGTTGTTATGAGGTTATCATTTTTTATTATCATTATTATTATGATCACTGTTATGGTTATGTGATTTTTATTATTGTTATTATTGTTATTATTATTATTATTATCATTGTTGTTATTGTTTTATCTCATTATTTATTACTATTATTATTGTCATCATTATTTTTATTTTTATTAGTTTTATTTTTATTATCATTTTGTTTTATTATCGTTATTATTATTAGTATTACTATTATCACATTATAATCATCATTATCATCATATCAAAATGTAGGTCCTACTCAGAGTGATTTTTCAGATTTTTTCTATTTTCCTTCTATAAATAACAGCATCACATAACTTTGTTCCGCCAACTCACGTTCAATCTTCCCATCACATCCAGCCTTCCTCCTCACCTGGTAAGGTAGTTCGTCGAAGATGAATATTGCAGCGTTGACCCTCACTTCGCCCTTAGTCCACCCCTGGCTAGCACCGTCATAGAACCAAAGGACTTTTTCGGTGCCATCGGATACCACAGAGCTGATGCTGATCTCGTCTGCTGGCACTCCCTGGTGAAAAATAGGGGGAGAAAGTTATCTTTGTTTTTGAGAATTACTTCAGATATAAGCTGTAGTATTGTAGGTGAAGTTAAGGGTAATTAAGGAATGTAAGTGAGGTAATGATTTTCATTGCAAATTCAGATATCTGTAATAATCTGTAATATCTTCATCGCAACAGACCCGTCAACAGGAAACTTCAACTCACATCGATGAAGAACCAGAAAGAGAAGCAGAAATCACTGTGTTGTTCTGGCGTCAACAGCTGACTCTCTAACACTGCTGTTCCCGTTGTGCCGTTCTTGCCATCCACGTAGAGGAACTTCCCTAGAGCGAAAGCAGATTTTATTGTCACATATAACTGGTATTTTTGATCGATGGCTTGTCTTGTTCGTTGCTTGTATGCATACATATCTAAATTTGAATTTTATTTACACTCATAGGCATACTATAGAAACATGGCCCTGCAACTGTCCAAAACACCACTCGTAATTTACGAAACGAAAAGAAACAAGCATGACCTTACCTTTCGTATCTCCGGTGTGGTCATCCGGAGGCGAAATCCCGTTAAGACCGTCGTCTCCCGAGCTCTGAATCCAGTCCGTTTCGTCTGTCACATTCTCTGTCTGGTTAAGGTTCTGCCATCCACACGTCCCCCACTGGAAGGTGCAGGTACCTGGGAATAAGACATAATGATAAGTTTTGTTAAATACATTAATGCAGAGGAAAAATCTTGATGACTATTTACATACATAATGGAGACCAAGGTTATGTGATAGAGACCCATTACATAACCGAGAATTTCCACACACCTATGTTCGGACACTCCTTCTCCAGGATCTCCACGTCGTCGAGCGCAAACACGCCCTTGTTGTCCCTCTTCCTCTGCACGGCTCTCCATATCACGCTGAAGTGGCTCCGGCCGGAAGGGATGGCGATGTTGGCCCTCATCCACGTGTACATGTGGTTCGCTAAGAAACACAAGAACGGGATGCTTAGTGTTTGGTGTATTTTCATTGACACTCTTTATTTATCTATTTCAATTTTCCGCATCATATTCGTGTTCATCTGGCCATTTTCATTAATGGATCGTTCACCGCACAAGCCATTCATTGTACATTCATGAGTCATAAGAATTAAAGTGCTTATTCAATAGATATCAAAATCTTATACACATTATTCGCCTTTTTTAATTACCGTCGACCTTTTTCAATTATTCATCACTTACCAATATAAAACTTGCGGCATAAGATAACTGACAAAAACACATATTCCGTCTCAAAACATAATCCAGTGTACACGAAAACACCAAAAAATATCTTCCTTGGTACTCTCGACCGTGAGGAAGAGTAACCATACATTTAATAATTTCCCACATACCACCGTATTTATCTTTTGAGACCTAAGCATACCCTCTTCCACCGGCTTCAGACCCAGAATTGCACCTCCTTACCATTCTCTCTCCACGCAGCCCGAGGGAAGACGGTAAGTCCGTGTTTTACATAGACTTCGAGCACGTCCCTGTCTGTGTTCCCGTTGTGGATGTACCAGAAGACGAGGCACTGCTTTTCGTGTCTCTCCTGGCTGTATTCGGGACTCACCACGCGCCCCACCACGCCCTCGCGGTCGTCTTCCAAGGGCGCGGCGAGGTAGTGCCCTGTGTTA
>NC_091579.1:18569306-18581806 GCF_042767895.1 Penaeus vannamei
TCAGAGCCACCTTCATCCCGTCGGGGGCGACGGTGAGTAGCGTATGCCGAGCGATCTGACGAACAAGGGTTGCCTTCCCGCGTCTCCACTGCTAGGGATCCACGACCAGCGCTCGAAGCCACACACAATTGACCCAGGACACTTGACCGGGGCCCACGGCCCTGACCACACCTCTCCTTGGGGGCGCTCCCCCATGCGCGCCCCGCTCGGCGCCCCTCTTGGGCTTCCTTGCCACAACAACCCGCGCCACGCTACCTTCCAGCCACCTCCTATCACTAAACAGCTGAACCAGAATTGTGTCTCCATAACCCACCAAATCAGGGCAACACAAAAACCCTGACACTCTCTCTCACTCTCACTCTCTCTCACTCTCTCTCTCTCGCTCTCTCGCTCTCTCTCTCTCTCGCTCTCTCTCTCTCTCGCTCTCTCTTCCTCTCTTTCTCTTTCTCTCTCTCTCTCCCTCCCTCCCTCTCTGTTTCTCTCTCTCTCTCCCCCTCTCTCTTTATCTCTCTCCCCCCCTCTCTCTCTCTTTCTCTCTCCCCCCCCCTCTCTCTCTCTCCCTCTCTCCCCCCTCTCTCTCTCCCTCTCCCCCCCCCCCCCTCTCTCTCTCTCTCTCGCCCCCCCCCTCTCTCTCTCTTTTTCTCTCCCTCTCCCTCTCCCTCTCCCTCTCTCACTCTCTCTCTCTCTCTCTCCCTCTCTCTCCCCCCCCTCTCTCTCTCTCTTTATCACTTTACTTCTTTACCTCTCTCTTTATCTGTATCTATTTATCTATCTCTATCTCTTTATCTTTTTATCTCTCCATCTATTTATCTCTTATATCTCTTTATGTTTCTATTTGTTTCTCTCTCTTACCGGCGCATGTGCCTTCGTGTCCGGCCACGTCATCCAATGCAATCCAGCCAGAGTTCTTTTTGATGTTGATCACATGGAACGCCAGGACGAGGCCCGAGTCCGTGTGGTTGTAAGGGATATTGCCGGGATGCCACTCTCCCTGGGCTCCAGCGTCGCCGTCGGCTGGGCTATCCAGACTCCAAATAACCTTCCAGGAATCCCATGACACGCCTTTCAGCATTATCTGGCGGATGTAAAAGTTTTTTCTTTCTTTCTTTTGCAGAAGTGCGCGTTAGGAACGCTCCACAGTGAAGTCCAATGTAGCTTGATATAGCACTTACCTTAAGTGTTCCTTCTACGTGACCTCATAAATATCTATATTTATATCAAATGCCATGATTTCGATATTCCAAAACACTTCGACCATGAGTGAATCATGTGACTAAGTCAAAGTTTATCTTTTTACAAAAAATAAATAAAAGAGATAAATAAAACTACTCTGTGGTTCTAAGGATCACACTGAACTTATCAAGGTTCTTACCTGTAACGTTCCCACGTCAGGTCCACTGATGGCCCACCAGAAGTTGAGGCATGTGGCTGAGGGGGGCAGAGTAACGCTCTTCAGCGTGCTGGAAACTCCCGGCGTTGTCCCGTTGGTGTAGACCGTTAGATAGCCTCCTGTAAGGAATTTCAGGCAGGAGGTTTAAAAGTAGAGGAAGTGAAAATAAATTGTGATTTTCGTCCCACTCAGCTGGCCCCATAGGTAGGTAGCCCAAGGGCGTCCCCAGCGGGGATAGAACCTCGGACCATAAAAATCATCGTTGCAAGCAGTCAGTCGAAAACAAAATTTTCGAAAATTTCGCGTGTTCCAACACTACGCAAGCAACCCCCCCCCCCTCCCACCGCCGCCGCCGCCGCCTCCGGCCGCGTGCCCCGTCATTCTTTTCCAATCCGCTGTGGCAGATGCATGCCTTTCGTCGACTGGGGACAAGTTTTTCTGGATTGAGTTCACCACCACAGCCTATCCTTTGTTCTGATTAGTTTATTGCTGTTCACTATGTTCCTGTAGTCTATGGGAATATTATTGTATATATTTATAATCCCTTTATCTCCCATAGTTGTGTTGGATGCTATTGCTTTTATTAAATATTTGGATATTTGCTTTATTCCTCATTCGCTTCCTTCCGGCATATTATTAGGACCTTGTGAGATTACTTTCTTTGTGTATTATACATCATATGTGTGTATGTATTAATGTATATATGTATATATATATATATATATATATATATATATATGTGTGTGTGTGTGTGTGTGTGTGTGTGTGTGTGTGTGTGTGTGTGTGTGTGTGTGTATGTGTATATGTATATGTATATATATATATATATATATATATATATATATATATATATAT
Source organism: Penaeus vannamei (assembly GCF_042767895.1). Classification (NCBI taxonomy): domain Eukaryota; kingdom Metazoa; phylum Arthropoda; class Malacostraca; order Decapoda; family Penaeidae; genus Penaeus; species Penaeus vannamei. The sequence goes on from NC_091579.1 coordinate 18,571,552, forward strand.
ATATATACATGTTTATATCACAATAGTCTCAGAGCATGTGCAACATGTACATGTATATACAGCTCCGTTCGGTGCCTGCCACGAGCCACGGGCCGTACGAGACTGTTATAAGACACGTGCATCATATACAGCTCCGTGCGGTGCCTGCCTCGGGCCACGGGCCGTACGAGACTGTTATAAGACACCTGCATCATGTACAAGCATATACAGCTCCGTTCGGTGCCTGCCTCGGGCCACGGGCCGTACGAAACTGTTATAAGACACGTGCATCATATACAAGCATATACAGCTCCGTTCGGTGCCTGCCACGGGCCGTACGAGACTGTTATAAGACACGTGCATCATATACAAGCATATACAGCTCCGTTCGGTGCCTGCCACGAGCCACGGGCCGTACGAGACTGTTATAAGACACGTGCAACATGTATATGTACATGCAGCTCCGTTCGGTGCCCGTCAAGGGACGCCGACCGTACGAGACTGTTATAATGCACGTGCAACATGTACAAGTACATACAGCTCCGTTCGGTGCCCGTCAAGGGACGCGGGCCGTACGAGACTTGTAAGACACGTGCATCATGTACAAGCATATACAGCTCCGTTCGGTGCCTGACACGAGCCACGGGCCGTACGAGACTTATTAGACACGTGCATCATGTACAAGTATATACAGCTCCGTTCGGTGCCTGCCATGGGACACGGGCCGTACGAGATTGTTTTATAACACGTCCATCATGTGCAAACATATACAGCTCCGTTCGGTATTTGCTAAAGGCCACGGACTGTACGAGACATATACATGTATATACAGCTCCGTCCGGTGCCTGCTACATCCTCGGAACCGAACGGGACTGATTTTAGGACAGAGACTGTTTTATGACGCGTACATCATGTATATTATCTCAACAATTCTGTTCGGTGCCTGTTACATACGAGACTCCTTGACCGTTTGAGACATTTTCCTTTTCTAGGGAGTGAGTTTTTTTGTTCAGTTCTCATTAAAGTATAAGTGCATCTATGATGATTATCTATATGATCTTATTCGAGTTATTTGTTACTTTGCCGATGTTTTATGGGGCTAGTTCTTTTACTGGTGTACAATAGGTTTGTAATGTTTCCTCAGGTGACAGTTTTATTTTTCTCCTTTTATAGTACGAGAATTGTGGTGGATTTGTATCAATATCCAACTCTGATCCACGATGGTTGATGCAGATGACTTGGGCTCGGAGTCTTCTATAGTGTGCTCTGAACCATCAGACCGAGCGAAATTAGAGGACGACGGTCACATGGGTTGTACATCGCATGCACCCTGTATATCAGAGCGCGTCTTTGCTCCGTCAAAGTGTGAAACATGTTCGCCACGTTTACGGATGGTACTTAATCACACAACAGGCCCACCCAGTTCGACTTTGCCTGAATATAAGCTTCTGATGAAACGATTTAGTAATGCAGCAAAATCCTTTCGGATGTCAGGGACATGTTATGGATGACGAGTTAATACCCTCATAGGTACCTAATAATTTTATTCAGGCATTTTCATTTGAAGAAGAATAATTTTCCTATTGGAGAACATCTAGAGCTTTAGACAATGATACTTCCTGTTCTACAGTCAGCCGCATGGGTGACTCTTTAGCTTCTCTCACCACCTTAGTTTTTCCTCCCCTGAGTACGAACCTTCCATAAGAGTCACAGGTTCTTTTTATAGACATTGATCTTAACGATTCTTCTCTCTCAGGGGATGTCTCACTTGGCTTACATGATTTCTGGGCCTTGAGCGCTGTGAAGGATTCAGCCCCGCCTTCATGTACATTTATGCCTTTATCAGTTACCAATATTCAGTGGAACGGTGATTCTCACTTCGCTTCCTTGGATAAGTCTTTATGTGAACTAAAGTTAAAGTCTGAGTCGTTTCCTCAGTATTTCTCATCTCCCTCATCTACAGGAAGATGCACTGACAAGACACAGAGCTGCAAGCCCCTTTTTTAGGCTCTCTTAATTTTTAGGAGACTCACTTGTCAATATCTCCAGACCTGTGGAATCCTTCCCCAGCCTTTGTTCGTATTGCTGAGATCTTGGATGGACTTGCTTTATTATGGATACCTTCGGTATATACTTTGATAGAGAATGCAATTGCTTCTCGCACATGGTTGCATTCATCAGTAATTATGAGGGAATTTTCCTCTGTAAGGCCACCTTTGCTCAGACTGACTCCCTTTTATTCCTCTCCTTGTGGAGCTGAGCCTGAGGTTACTACTCTTGTTGCTTCTGTTCCTCGCCTGATTCAACTTTCTCTTTCCGCTATCTTCGCAATAGGTTTACCCCTCAGAAGGGTGATACCTATTAGGGGCCGTAGACCCATCAAGATTCATCAAATGACTCTCACGTGCTGAGACGTCTTCTGAGTTTGCATGAGTCCTGGACTCAGGGTTGTGCAGGATCAATTGTCAGGAGGGGCCTGTGCTGGGAGTGGATGTCCCACCATCCTCCTCCTGTACACAAGATTTCTTATCTGATGAAGGTGACGTCTTCTAGAGATGGATGTAAAAAAAAATTACTTCAGGACCAGTCTATCTAAACAGATTGTTCAAGGTTCTCAAGACAGACCTCACAAACATGACTAGTATTAGACTTGTCAGGCCTGAACAAATTTATTGCGACCCGACATTTTCAGATGACATCACTTCGACAGGTTCAGTTACTTCTACAAAAGGGCATGTTCCTAGCATCTCTGGATCTACTACACGCTTTTTGGCATGTACCAATAGACATCCGATTCTGAAAGTATCTGGCATTTGCAGCATAAGATTTCCTGTACAGGTTCAAGATTCTACCCTTTGACATATATAGCACCAAGAGTATATACAAAGATCATGATTCCTTTATGCAAGGAACAGGTTCGTATGGGAGTGCACGTTCTCATGTACCTTGACGACTGGCTTCTCTTGAGCACATCAATTTGGAGTGTTTACAGATAATCGAAAATACAATATCCAGGGGTGATTGTATGGGGATTGCTTTCAACAGAGAAAAATCCTGCCATGTCCCCTCTCAGAAGCTTCAGTGGCTCGGCATGAGTTGGAAGACAGAGTCGGAGTCTTTAACCTTGTCAGATACAGACTGAGATGCTGGAGGAAAATATTCAGAACTCTTTGCTCAAAGACTACTACGTACCAGCAGTGGGAGAACCTTTTAGGCTCCCTCATTTATGCTGCAGAGATTATTCCCTTGGACAGACTCTGGCATGGTCGGCTGGTCTGGGAGGGAAACGTTGTTTTTTCACGGGAAATGCGAGTCACAGTACCCCATTTTTCCTTGAGCCTTCGACGACGCCTCAGATGGTGGTCTTCCGGTGGACACCAAGAATGGGGATTGGAGTCAAGCCACATGGCAAGCCGCCACATCAACTACCGGGAGCTACTTGTAGTTCTCATGGTCTTTCTAAGGGAATCTGGATTGAGGAACAGGGCCTTTCTGGTACTAACAGACAGCATTGCAGTAGTAGTACATTGTCTGAACAAATGGCAGCTCTCGTTCACGGGGTATTCTCCACCTCTCGGAAAATATTTCATTCTTGGCAGACCTCTTCCTCTTCCAGACTCAGCCATCATAAACCTAGGTACCTTTTGGAAATCGGCTTCACGCCTGGAGTTTCTGCGTGCCGCCTTCTTATAGTCCCATTCAGAGGATACAGGAAATGATATGTTGAGGTGTCAAGGGCAGTCAACAGTTCGACAGTACCAGTCAGCTTGGAAGGTTTTCCTGGAATTTGTAGTATTTCGGAATACTTCTACTTCTAGTATCTTTATCTTACTGTTTGCTTTTTATCTTTTTCACTGCAAACACTTATTTTCTGCCTCTATATCATGCTATATGGCAGCAGTGGCAGATTCTCTTTTTTATGCTAATGGTATAAGGGTTGACAACCATTCGTTGGATTTACTGAAACGCTCTTTCTTCCTGCAGCGTCCTCCGAGACGTACAGTTCTACCTACATGGTCAATGAAGAAGGTACTGGGTCTCCTTTCGTCTGAGAGATATTCAGTGGATCCATCTCCTTTGTATCTTCTTCATAAGGCATTTTTCTTATGGCTTTAGCTTCAGAGCTTAGATCTTCAAAGATAGCAGCTCTGTCCCGGGGCCCTCCTTTCCCCTCTTTCAGGGAAGAATTATCTTCTGTCTCTTTAGCTCCTTTCCTGTCCTTCATTGCAAAGAATGAAAGACAGGATCACATTGTCTCCAATCTGTATACCAGCCTGGGTGGTAGAAGGGTCTCACCACACCTTGTGTCATATAAATGCTCTTCTTCATTTGAGGTCCAGGATGCCAAGCACCTGTGGGTTTGACCAGATTCCCATAAGGTCTGTTCCAAAACCCATGTTGTGTCCATACTCCATCGGGTTATTGATCTAGCTGATCCTGGGAACTCTCCTCTTGCACATCAAGGCGTAAGTATACGGCTAATTTAGCTTTCTTACATACTTTTAGGATGAGTAAGGTTCAGTAGGCCGGCCAGTGGGCTTCGTGCCCTCTTTTGTTAACAAATATCTTCTACCTTATACTAGTGACAGCCAATGTGTGGCCATGTCTGTTCCTTCCTTTATAGATCTCAATTAATTGACATTTAGCCTAATGTTAAGGGGTTTTAGTTGCCAAGGTACCATTCTTTATGTCCATTTACCCTTTTATTGTCATGGTTATACTTTCAGTAAGAGTTATGTCAGTCCAGTTCATAAAGGTGTTATAGTCTTCGATTTTTATATCCTTTTTCCCAATTATTCGATTTCCCTCCTCTTTTTAAGCCTAACTATGGGGTCAGCTAAGTGGGACGAAAATCCTTCATTTGAAGGATTGAAAATGTTTATTTTCGTCCCACTCACCTGGCCACTCTTCTTTTCCCACCCTCCTCCCCTCTTTAGCTCATAGTCGGGCAGAGATACATGGAATGATGGGGCACGTGGCCGGAGGCTTGCATAGTGTTGGAACACGCGGAATTTTCGAAAATTTTGTTTTTGACTGACTCCCTGGTTGCCCAGCCGTTGCTTGCAACGATGATTTTTATGGTCCGAGGTTCTATCCCCGCTGGTGACGCCCTTGGGCTACCTACCTATGGGGCCAACTGAGTGGGACGAAAATAAACATTTTCAATCCTCAAATGAAGGATTATGATACAGATGAAAACGGAAAAAAATGTATGGAGGGGAAGAGATGAGGAAGTGGAATAGAGATGGTGAATAGGAATAAGAGAGTCTTACCTGAGTTCTCATTGAAAGTGTGATCTTTCTCAGGCCCGCGAGGATTGTCCTGTCCCGTCGTAACCGTCCATTGGAAGCTGTCCTCCTGGGCCTCCACTTCCCATAGGCAGGTGGAGTCCTGGAACTCACACTGTCGCAGCCACCGACACGCTCCCGCTGTTATTCTAACGTCATCGACAGCTATTCCAGCGTCCTCGGCTCCTCCGGGTTCACCGCGCAAGCGAACCTGAGAAGAAGAGAGAAATCGTTGTTACGCGCATAAAGCTTTACTTATTCACAGTTTTGGAAACATCATATAGATGGATGATAAGTTAGTTGAATACAGTATAAGAGAGACTAAGGGACCGAAATAGGGATAACTAGAAAGGTAACTTAACTAGGTAAACAAAAAGTTATGCAAATTGGCAAATAGACTAGATAAAAAGACCCACAAGTTTGATTAAAAGAGTTAAGACAAAGCGTAATATCGTTGAGCTCACCTCAAACTGGCCTGAGGTCGTTGGGTTGAGCCACGTCTGGGCATAGAGCCAATACTTCGACCCCCAGCTCCCGTCCAACTGTAGAACTGGGACGTCGTTGTCTTTATTGAAGTCCTGAGATCAAGAGCAATATTCCAAAGTTAATCCTATTCCATTTCATAGTATATAGAAAGGGGCAGTACCAAAATGAAAAAAAATATATATAAATCTATACTTTCATAACCACCACTTTCACGTCACATAAAACGCCAATTACATCTACGGTATTCCCTGCTCACCTTCATAAAAGCCATCAGTGTTCCAGCTTCTGAAGTAGGAATACGGTACCACAGCGACAGGCAGGACGCTTCACTGTTGCCGGGGAATCCAAGGGAAGGCGTCTCCAGTTTGGCATGCTCGGTTTTAGATCCAGGCAAGTACAACATGTGGCCTGGTGGGGGCAAAAACGTGTGTTTTAAGCGTTTCGGTGGATAAGAGGGAAAATGAGGAAAAGGAAAAGAAATAATGGAAGAACCATTTTCGTGCGGAAAAGATGGAAAAGGCAGGTCATAACTTCTGTCAGGTTGGTAGGCTGGTGATGATGGATGATTGATAACTTACTTTATGGTGGTGAGGATTATCTGAAATACACGGACGTAATTCGAATATGTTACATGCTGCTAGTCATCATCGACTCATATCTATCTTCTCCTTGACAATGAACATGAACCAGTTTGCACACTGTTAGAACCATTAAGATAGGGTATGCAGTCAATGTATTGTATGGAGCATTTCTACGGATAGAGCGAAAAAAGTGATAATGGAAGAGGAATAAATAAAATGAAAAATACACTCAATTTCATGTTTTCAGTCCAATGGGGGCAGTGTAGATAGTTTTGTTCTTCATATGTATATGTATATGTACATATATGTACATATATATATATATATATATATATATATATATATATATATATATATATATTCATTTGTTATTCAGTATTGCTTATTTTCCTTTGCTAAGTTGCCCCACTTCCAATCCACATCTCGCGCCACTTTCCAGACTTCATCTTCCACCTTCCAAATAACCAACTGTCGCCCATCGGCTTCTCACCGTCGCCAGAAGACGTCGTGTGGTCGAGCGGCGGGTTGGGCCCTTCGGCCGCGTCCCAGCCCGCCTTGACCTGCCACCCTCCCGCTACCTCTCTCATGCCACACAGCCAGTCACCCTCGTCTTCAAAGTCGCAGCTCCACTCTGTTATAACCGGTGGTTCTGTCGCTGTGAGAGATTATTATGTATTTGTTTGTTAGTAAATGGGCATGCTTAATTTTAAACTTAATGAGCTCCACATGTAATAAGAACCTACAACATAATGTTATTTTGACTTAAAAATATTGAAATCCTACCATCACTTCGAACATCCCCTCGCTCACCTGGCGGCTCAGAGGGAGACACCTCAGCTTCAGGCGGCTGCACTCCGCAAGCCTCCTTGCTGACGGTGATGTCATCCAGGCCAATGTCGCCCCCGCCGGCACTCAGCACACTCCCTTGGAATGCAATCCAGAAGTCCTCCTCAGCTGTTATGCCAACTGACCCGTACTGCCACGTTCCATCTCTGTGACGTAAAAGATTATTTCTGAGTAAAGCAAATTTCGATGACTGTTATTTATCGAGGCTGTATGTCGATGAGAGTATTGATTTAGAAGCATAACAGATAACTCCACAGGCTGAAAAAATGCATTTAAAATAAGAAAGACACAAAAACAAAGCAAAACTAGAATGAAAAAAATCATGCTCAAATGAACCAAGACATTCATAATCACACAATCAAATGAAAAGACTAAAATAAGCCAACAAGTAATAACAACCCGCAATATTAAACCCTGTACACCAAGCCTCACAGACCAACAGGGCGGTATTCACGAAAGGTCTATGACTATTCTTTACGATTTTGTCTCTAATTTGCGCTACTCCCCAATATCTCCAAGCCAAAACTGGTAATAAAGTAAACATGTAAATTGTTAGAGGTAAATATGACAATCTTGCTTATATAATTATGTTAGTATTACACATTTAGTAAATTCTAAATGCGATGTAGCATACATACGTTTATTGTCATCAGTTGTAAAGGCAGGTTCCGCCATTCATCTTTTTTTTTTTTATGAAAGCATTAAAAACGCAAGCAAAAAAAAAAAAAAAAAAAAAAAAAAAAAAAAAAAGAGACGGCTCAATTAACATTTGAAAATTTATCAAATCTGCCATTAAAGCTTTTTATTTCCAAAGTGGAATAATCTTCAACAGAGGAAGAATTACATAGGGACACATCAATGAAATTCCTTATGCGTAAGGACAAAATTAAAGAAAGTACTTACGGATGTGAATACAAATTATCTGTAAAACGACAAATTTAACGTTTGATGATAAATCAATAGTGGATTCCAATTTGGTTTATTATATTCGATGCAAAATTACCTTCATATATGTGAAAATTCACATTATTTTTAAAGACAGTTCTTACGAGCGTGGGACACCAACACTCATAAATTTTCAGTCGAGTCATAAAGTGTTTTAAGCAGGGGAGTGCTTGGCCAAGAACTGTACCGTTCCCTGCTTGAAACGTTGTCCAAGGCAGGCAAGCCTTGTTCAGTGATGCCAGACATGAGGAAGTGTCTTTCTATAAAGTACAAATCGTAACAGTCCTTGGAGAGGATAGAAAAGTCAAAATAGCACACAACATATACATATTTAGGTTTTAAAAGCAATAGACAAGTATTCCCACCAACATCTCGGAGACAGATAAGTTATGCTTAAGTTGAGGGTGGAGTTTATTTCAATGGCGTTTGGTAACAGTTTGAGCGCACATTTCAAAACAGCTGACAAGCTAGCGCCGCATCATGATGGCAGAGAAGTGAATAAACTACCCTAACATCTTAAGAAAGTGCAAAATTTTCTCCTAAATTCATATAAAGTGCCTCTAAAACAGTGACACACACTTCTTATGAACAGCCCTTACACTTTGACACATTATCAAAACAAATGAACATCCCTGGACTAAAACATAAGCCTACCCATTCCCATTCCCATATATCCGATTTTAAATATAACAGTCACCGAATACAATATCAACAAAAGAATGTTATTAGAATTTCTCAGACTTTTTTCACTTGAAATATTCTTTATATTAGTGAATAGCAGATATATTCTCATCTTTAGAGAGACGAGGAGCTTAAAAGTAAGAGATAAATTGTTCGTCTTATAATAATTTTTGATTCATAAGTAAAATCTTTTAATTTCCATAATCTCCAGTATCTCCTTTCATTTTCAGTTATTTTCAATTTCTTTGAATATGATTTAATGGAAATTATAGAATCAGATACCGTGAAAAAAATATTTGCCTGATAAAATATTAAACGGTTCTTTCCCAACGCCCGCATTCGAAGGATTGTGACCAGTATGGTACGCGAACGACGCTGTTGCCATGATGACGGTACACCACTTGACTTAGCAAGTGCAAGTCTAGCCATCAACGGGTGTGGCTTGAGAAAGCAAGCGAAATTTTTGAGTTTTCAAGAAAAAGTCTTGAGATTTTAGGCAAGAACTTTCCCTGCTTATAACACCTATATAGACAAAAACTGCTTGTCAAAGACCTTTTCGTGAGGAGTCATAAACAAAACTGCTGAGTCAAAGAGAGATGAGGCATCTTTTCCGGTGGCAATTAGGGTGTCGCGAAACGCTCCGCGACACCTACCACAAGACACAAAGTGTCTCGTAATCGGAGGCAAGACAGGCCTCTAAGCTCCGCCCATTTCTGTGACGTAATGGGAATGATCGCGGTAGACGGCTTGCTAATTTTACTGTACTGGTTATTTTTCCAACAGGTAAACAGTATTTTGGAATATGATATCCAAGATGGCTTTTGATATCTTATGGTGGGTAGTGTGGTGTTATAGATATCCAATATAAGTACGAATATGGATGAAATATCCAAAGTTGGAGGAATGCATCTGGCAACTCATGGAAAGTTATCCGTCTGCTTGATTCCTGGAGCGCAAGAAGTGTCGCATTTCCCATAACCGCTGGAAAAGATGCCTCAAGTAATGACAAATAGACTGGAAACCTATTCTGATTTATCGTCAGCCATTAATTTCTAATTATTATCAGCTATTTTCTATTCGAAAATACAAATGGCGGCCGCGCGGCTTCACAGCTGTTGCAATGTCAACAATATTGCCCATATTACAGTTATTACACATTAAATGTTTCATATTATTGTCATTCTAGAAACAAGATTTATCACAGATTTATGTAGTTGAGCTTATTACTGCAATTGATTATCTTCATAGAGTCTATAACAATGTAAATGTTTGTTATATTACTAGCATTACTTTTGAGATGTGGCACAGCGCAAATCATAGACAAACTAGTAAATAGTAATAGACCTTTCGTGAATACCGCTGGGATCCCCCAACCCACCTGCCACCAGAGAGAACCCAGACGAGCTTTTCACTCCCGGACAAGCCGCCGACGGAGTTCCATGTCCTGAC
>NC_091579.1:18612429-18617429 GCF_042767895.1 Penaeus vannamei
AAAGGCACTGACTTAATGCGAACGAAGAAGACGCATAAATAGTTACAGCCCAATTGTATTCATCTGTGCGAACTGAAAGCGTATATCCTGCATAACATAGATATCACGCTAATAAGGCTAGGCGATGGCATATGATCTAACTTTTTTGCTATAACATAAACAATTCACTTAGGACCCGGACCGGTCCTTTCATGGGGACACAGAAAGAGAGAGAGGGAGGGATAGTAAGAGTGAAAGAGAGAGGAAGGGAGGGAGAGAGAGAGAGAGAGAGAGAGAGAGAGAGAGAAAAAAAGAAAAGAGAGAGGGGGGGGGGGGGGGGGGATGGAATATATATTATATATATATATATATATATATATATATAAAAAAAAGAAAAGGAAGAAGGGGAGAGAGGGGGGGGGTGGTTTATATATATATATATATATATATATATATAAGAGAGAAGAAGAAGAAGAAGAAGAAGAAGAAGAAGAAGAAGAAGAAAAAGAAGGAGGGGGAAGAACCCCACTCCCTCTCCATCGACGCAACGAGCAGAGGCGCCTTTCAGTCCGCCAGCGCCGTTATTCGTCCCAGGACACCGAGACGAGCTCCGGAGACTCCCGAGGTGCTGTGTCAACGGCGGCGGCAAGGAAGTGCGATGACACAGCGGCGTATCCTGATGGTGGGGGAGAGGGTGACAAAGGAGAGAGCGCGGGAAGGAGAGGGGGATAAAGGGATGGAGGGGGGAGGAGAGAGAGAGAGAGGTAAGGAGGAAGAAGATAGAAAAAAACTACTCGTACAGCGAAAGCCAACAAGAATCAGCCAACAATCAAACACTGACACACGCACACAAAAACAAAGAAAAAATAAAAAAGGGAAAGACAAAAGTCCAAGAAAACCCGACAGACCTTTAGAAACCATGGAAGACCCACAGCTGATGTCGGCGACCCTCCCCGAGACGACACAAACAGAGGGATTGTCTAAGAATATTGACTTATGTATCTTCCCGGGCCTCATTAGTCTCGCATTACGCTCACTCCCGGGCCCTCGCGCAGTCGACACATGAGCGGACTTTTTTTTTTTAAGGGGGCGGTCACACTCAGTAACGGCAAGGTATGAGTACCGAATGATTGATTGCAGAAATGATAATGATGATGATGGTGTGTCCTAAGGAGCACGAGGCAGCACTAGAATTGATGTTGATAATAATGATAATGGTAATGATAATCATGATCATAACGATAATCATAATCAGAACAATGATAACGATAACGATAATGATAATGTTAAAAATGATAATGATAATGACGATGATGATAATAATGTTAAAAACTCAATACGAATGATAACAGGACTAGACATAGTAATGATGGTGATGATGGTGATGATGACTATTATGGTGATGATGATGATAAGAATCATGATTATTATGACGATGATGATGATTATAATGATGATGGTGCTGGTGATGATGATGATGATGGTTATGATAATTATGATAATGATTATGATGATGACGATTATGTTGATGATGAGGATGATGATAATAATAACATTGGTAATAATAATAATGATAATGATAATAATAATAAAAATGATAATGATAAAGATAATGATAGTAATAATATTATTAATAATAATAATGATGATAAAATGATAATAATGATAATAATAATAATGATAATAATAATAATGATAATAATAATAATAATAACAATAATAATAACAACAACAATAATGATAATAATAATAATAAAAAATAGCAATGATAATAATAATAATAATGATAATAATGATAATGATAATAATAATGATAATGATAGTGATAACAATAACAATAACAATAACAATAATAATTATTATAATAATCACATAGGCAATGGCAATGATAATGATAAGAATGATAGTTATAATGATGATAATTATTAATAACAATAATAGTGAAACTAATGAAAATGATAATAACAATAATATTGATACTATTAAAAAGTATACTACTACAAAACTACTACAACCACTACTAATATTACTATTACTAATGATGATAATGATAATAATGAAATCAATAATAATAATAATAATAATAATAATAATAATGATAACAATAACAATAATGATAAAAGAAATTTTGATGATAAGGGTCATACTAATAAGGATGATGTTGATATTGATACTAGATAAAATGAACAAATACAATAAGAGGCAGTCATTCTTCTGAAAGAAAAGTGCTGAAGTTGAAGGGGGAAGGGGCAGGAGGCAGGAGTGGGCAAAGGGGACAGGGGCATTGAAGATGAAGGGGGTAGGGGCGAAGGTGTAGGGTATAGAGTGTCAAGAGGAAATCGTTGTCATCAAGGGAGGGTAAGGGAAGGGGGGGAGATTGCATTTACCCTAATGCGTGGTGAGATCTTATATTAAAGATTAGTAAGGGATGGGAACCATGAGCCAGTGAGTAGATAAAGCTGAGAGAGTAGAGAGGAGAGAGAGAGAGAGTGTGTTAACGTAAGAGTTGGGGGGCGTGGAGGTGGTGGTGAATGAAAGGGGACTTGCTTGAGGAGTTTATTGGGGAAGTAATGCGCGGCCCCGAGAGTGACCCCGCGCCCCGAGGGCCGAGGGCGGCCTCCTGCCCTATGACTCCTGCTAGGTCTTGGTCTGCTCCTGGTGCTGTTCTGGTGCTCTGGTGACGAGACGTCCTTATATCCAGCGCCTCCTTGTCCTGCTGGCGGAGGTGCCTCGTACCCTATTCTTTGGGTGTCCATTCTTCCGGGCGTGTCGAAGAGCCGGAAGAGAAAGTCTTGGGCTGGTAAGGAAGGTGCGAAGCCAGGAAGTAAGGCAGCTGCAATTCCTAGGTATGAAGCCCAACCCATCCGGTTTCCATATAGCTGACAGACAGAGAGAGAGAGAGAGAGAGAGAGAGAGAGAGAGAGAGAGAGAGAGAGAGAGAGAGGAAGAGGAAAAAGAGAGATAACCTGATAGATAGATATGTGGATAGATAGATTGATAGGCAGATAAATGGCTGGATAGATAAATATATAGATAGATAGATAGATAGAGAGAGAGAGAGGGAAATGATGACGAGAGAGGGAAAAGAGAGATAACTTGATAGATAGATAGATATGTGGATAGATACATTGATAGACAGCTAAACGTGTGGGTATATAGATAGATAGATTGATAGAGAGACAGAGAGAGAGAAGGAAATGATGACGAGAGAGGGAAAAAGAGATAACCTGATAGATAGATAGATATGTGGATAGATAGATTGATAGACAGATAAATGGGTGGATATATATATATATATATATATATATATATATAGAGAGAGAGAGAGAGAGAGAGAGAGAGAGAGAGAGAGAGAGAGAGAGAGACAGAGAGAGAGAGAGAGAGAGAGAGAGAGAGAGAGAGAGAAAGAAAGAGAAAAGGATATGCCGACGGGAGAGTGAAGGAGGGAGCGGGGGAGGGAGAGAGGGGTATGGCGATGACTCTGGGAAACTGTAATCTGGCAGTGATGACACTTATAAGGGCCGAGTGATGTATGAGGAGGAGCGTGATAATGACCCTGCCCACGGAGAGGAGGGGGAGGGATGGGCGATGAGAGGAGGGTGCAAAGAGGAGGATGAGGTACTGAAAGTGAGGATGGTGATGATGATGATGATGATGATGAAGAGGAGGAGGTAGAAGAAGAGGATGAGGAGGAGAAGATGGAGGAGGAGGAGGAGCAAGTAGCAGAATAAGACAGCGACGAAGTAGAAGAGGAGGGGTAGAAGGAGGAGAAGGAGAAATGTTGATAAGAAGAAACAAGAAGAGGAGGGGAAGGTAGAGGAGTTAAAGACATAAATTCCAGAGGAGTAAGAGGAATGGAGAGAAGAGCATGAGAAAGAGGAAGAAGAATAGTAGTAGTTGTAGTAGTAGTAGTAGTGCTAGTAGGAGGAGGAGGAGAAAGAGGAAGAGGAGGAGGAGGAGGAGGAGGAGAAAGGGAAGGAAAAGAAGAAACAGAAGAAGAAGAACACACAGTAGGCGAAAAAGAAGGAAAAAAGTGGGAGTGGGGTAGGTGGAAGTGGAGGTAGCAGAAACTATGACTTGTTGCTTGGGAGAAACTACGAAGGAAGAACAATTTGAGGGAATGCAAGTTCAAATACTTACCACATAAGGACGACGTTCTTCCAGGAAGTAAAAATTCAAGGAGGGCTTTAATCAGGAAAGGAATGTGTTCATCGAGATTGCTTTCAGAAACAAAATTTGAGTTTAAATATATAATCATTTTTATCGGTATCATTATCAGTATTACCATTAATGTTATTATCATTCCCATGGTTATCATCAGTCTCCTTATCATCAGTAATACTCTTCTTATCATTAGAGTTCATATCAGTATTATACCTCCCCTGAAGGACTTGTATCTCCGCCCGCATTGGGTTGTTAGCTTGATTTTTTTTTTTTTTTTTTTTTTGTCAGGAGAATCATACAAAGAGGTTCTTAATCGATTCTTGTAAAGATGTATGGGTGTGCTATGGTGATTTGTGTGATGATCCGGATGAGCATATACATATCTAATAGAATTAAAAGATTAACGGCTAATACAGTTTGTTATAGGAAATGGTCTATTAAGAAACGCCTTTTTAAAATTTTTGTTAATGTACTAAGAATGCTTTTGTTTTACAATGGAAGAAATCTGCGCGCTAATTGTAATTCTTACTCTTATCGTTATCATGATTATCAGTAATAGTAATATCAGTGCCTAAAGCAAAGCTATGATTAACAAAACCGATATTGTTATTATCACAAAGACTGTTATGAAAGTAATTATCAGTGACATATTTGTTACCAGCATTTTTATTATTCATATTGTTATTGCCGTTCGTGCTAACATGCTGTGCATTTCTCCAGAATAATCGTGAGCTATCACGAAGAAACATCTTGAATTATCAGAATACGTCTTTTATTGGACACTGCGGAGACACTTGCAGTCATGATAAATAGATATTTCCCTTCTACAGGAAAACACGCTTGAGCTTGGATCAAGC
>NC_091579.1:18652429-18654929 GCF_042767895.1 Penaeus vannamei
TGACTAAGTATAAAGGGAAAGCTTAACTAGCCTTCTTATGCTGCATGGCGTGTTGCTGTGTCATGCAAAACTGCGCAGGAGCCATCACCGCGCTCTGAGTGCTGCCGACGCTTTTGCTGCTGCGACACTCGCCAGGGTTGGGGAAGGAAGGGTTAGTAGCATACTTGCCGTCGTCGTCATCGTCATCGTCATCATCATCTATATCTTCATCGTCATCATCATCTATATCTTCATCATCATCATTGTCGTCGTCATTATCATTATTATCATTATTATCCAGAAACGGTTTCATTATTGCTGGAGAATACGACACAGTATAAGCAGTTTTTAGAAGTACGTTTATTTTTTCTGTATTCACTGATGAACATAACAAATAGCATAACGGGATCAAAAATTAATTAATAAGGGTAAAATAAAGAGTTTGGGTCGTGTTGAAATCCAGTAGTAACATGTTATTAAATCTGTAAAGCAAGCCATTTTCTAGACTATATTATGAGATGCCCATGTACACATCATACTGGAAACCCTATCACTAGGCTACTCTTTGTGTATTTTGGCTATGAATGAGAGTATTATATATCCCCGCCCTCACTTCTCCCTCCCTCCCGAACCCCCTCCCTCATTCTCCCTAAGCAATCGAGCCCCATTATTTACATGTAATAGACTAGCCTCACCCGGCCATGTAAAATGATATTGACAGCAGCCCTCCCTCGAAAGCCCGGGTATCCCCCATTCAGATCCGCTCTCCCTCTGTCTCAGAGCTTGAATTTCGACTTCAGACCTCGCCTCTTCCCCCAATGGGTTTGTTGCTCCTGTTGAAGACATCGCAACCCGCGAGATTGGTGTTAATTATCCAAATTTCGTCATTTTCTCCCTAGAGGCTTCGAAGACGCATGGCGTGTGGCAACTCACGCTAGAGGGTGTCATGTGTCAGGTCATCTCAGCACCATTCATTTTTAGGCTATATGCACTGGATCCTTCAAGCAAAGGACCCAAACTTGCCAAAGAAAATATTTGCTTCGAGATGAACACATGCCCAGACACCGAGCAGGGCGCTATATTCTGGGAAATAAAGAGGACGGTTTAACGCTAATGTGGACGCTTGGCTCTGACCTTTCTGTTTATGACTGTTGTTTGACCACGTGCACCACGAGGAGGATTGATGGATTAAAGTTTCTTTGTTGATGGAGAAAGCGGAGAGAAAAATGATCAAATTCTTTGGGATGAACTGCTTTGCTGATTCTATTTTCGTTTGCATCCAAACGATTTATTGCTATGCAAATTTTATGTTTATTTAATCTTATCATAATCCGCATAATCCCAAAGACATTCTGAAGAAGAGACAATATTTGTATATCCTACTTCACAATGGATATATTATGAAAATATCAGATATTTAGATCCTGCTTGAAAAAGTTTAATTGGTTTATAACGCGACAAATAGAATAGGACCATACCGTTATGATCTAAATAGAAAATTTCATTGTTTTACACACTTAAAAAATCTCAAACAAATTACCGTAAAAGCTCCCAATCGCGAGTGTAATAAAACCACAATGAGGCCAAAAGGTCGTGACACGGACAATCTATCACTTCACCACTTGGACTTGTTTCAGGAAACCACCACGCCAGCTTTGTAAAGATAAAGAGGGCGCGTGTTTCTTTGTTGTGCATGTCCTCGTGAAATCGAGACGGGCTCACTAGATTGGTTTTGTGCGTTCGTTTAGTGTGTCAACAACCAGATGACAGCTAAAAGTTACAAGTGTAATATGCTTAATCTATGTCGAAACTAAACGATTTTATTCTCGTATAACGGAACGTGATCGCTACCGTTGATAGAAAGCGTAGCGGCAGGAACAGAAAAGAGACTGTCTTTCTGCGAGTCGACAAAGAGGCGATTTACCTAACAAATATTGGTGGAAAGATCTCTCGTGTCAGGCTTGTTTTCGTACAAATCACCCTGCATATGATACAGCTCATGTATATGCTTTGTTCGCTTTATATGAAAAAAAAAAAAACGCAGATTCCTTTTTCCTTTATTTTTAGCACCAATCGTCCATGATTTTGCTTGTGGCTCTGGAACATCCATAATTTTATTACAAACAAATTTCTTTAAATTCTAACACAGAAAAGGATCTCTTTCTTATCCAACTGCTACGAATACCTTATTAAATCATTCCTGCATTATCCTACGAAATGTATTTATATATATAGTTTTTGTAACTAACACTTTTAGAATTTCCTATTGCAAATACATAAATATTCATAAAAAATAAGATAGTTTAACCCGTAACGAAAGTTGCATTTTATTTTGTGGCACGTCGGGTAAATCTATATAATAAATTGATCATGTTTATAATTCCCTGAAATGAAAACAGGTTCTCTGTCAATTATCAACTTGAGGTCTTCTTTCTGTTCTCTAAAAGACTGGGGAGTGAACGCTATTTACTTTTGGATGAATAATAACACTGATATTAATGTTATCCATCATAGCTTCGAG
>NC_091579.1:18685766-18698266 GCF_042767895.1 Penaeus vannamei
ATAATTTTAGAAATAATAATGATAATAATACTCATTATAATAACAATAATAACGATTTTAATGTTATTTCTATTGTCATTATTAGTATGAAAATTATTATAATAGAGTTAATTATTGCTATCATTGCAGTAATTATAAAAATTATCATTATAATTATCCTTTTATTATTATTGTCATTTTTATTATAGTCATTATCATCATAATTATTATCGTTATTGTTAATATTAAAGGAATTATCATGAAAATCATAATAATTACCTGAATTAATGTTAAAATCATCATAATTATCATTTAAAAGCGAAAAAAGTTTTTTTTCGACCTTTCTCTCACAAGGCTGTAATACCCTAGATTTTGCCGTTTTTCGACTTTTGGGATTTTATTAGTTTTAGCCTTTATTTCATTATAAATGGACTCTGTGATTATTATTATCATCATTATCATCATTATTCTCATTATTCTTATGATTATCATCATTATAGCCATTATCGTCATGATTATCATTATTTTCATTATCATTATTTCAGTTATAATGATTATTATCCAAATTATTACCGCAATTTTCATCATTTTAACTATTCTTATAATGATAATAACAATAATGATAATTTTAGAAATAATAATAATGACAATAATACTCATTATAATAACAATAATAATTATATTATTATTTCTATTGTCATTATTAGTATGAAAATTATTAGAATAGAGTTAATTATTGCTATTATTGTTGTAATTATCAAAATTATCATTATAATTATCCTTTTATTGTTATTATAATTATTGTTATTGTCATTATCATCATAATTATCATCATTATTGTTAATAATAAAGGAATTATCATGAAAATTATCATAATTACCTGAATTCATGTTAATATCATCATAATTACCTGAATTAATGTTAATATCATCATAATTATCATTTAAAAGCGAAAAAGGTTTTTTTTCGACCTTTCTTTCACAAGGCTGTAATACGCTAGATTTTGCCGTTTTTTCGACTTCGTGAATTTTTTTTCTTTTAGCCTTTATTTCATTTTAAATGGACTCTATGATTATTATTATCATCATTATTGTCATTATTCTTATGATTATCATCATTATAGTCATCATCGTCATGATTATCATTATTATTATTATCATTATTGCAGTTATGATGATTATCATGCTAATTATTTCTGTCATTTTCATTATTATAACTATTTTTTATGATAATAGTAATAATGAAAAATTTGGAAATAATAATGACAATAATACTCGTTATAATAACAATAATAATGGTATTATTATTTTTTTATTGTCATTATTAGTATGAAAATTAATAGAATAGAGTTATTTATTGCTATTATTGCAGTAATTCTCAAAATTATCATTAAAATTATCTTTTTATTATTATTATCATTATTATTATTGTCATTATCATCATAAATATCATCATTATTGTTAATAATAAAGGAATTATCATGAAAATCATCATAATTACCTGAATTAATGTTAAAATGATCATAATTATCATTTAAAAGCGAAAAGGGTTTTTTTTCGACCTTTCTCTCAGAAGGCGCTAGATTTTGACGTTTTGGATTTTTTTTTTTTTTAAGTTTTGGTCTTTATTTCATTATAAATGGACTCTATGATTATTATGATCTTCCTTATCATATATATTGTGATTATTCTAATGATTATCATCATTATAGTCATTATCGTCATGATTATCATTATCATTATCATTATTGCAGTTATAATGATTATTATTCTAATTATTACTGTCATTTTCATCATTATAACTATTTTTATAATGATAGTAACAATAATGATAATTTTGGAAATAAAAATGACAATAATACTCATTATAATAATAATCATAATTATTGTTAATTATTGTTAATTATTGAGTAAATTATTGCTATTATTGCAGTAATTATCAAAATTATCATTATAATTATAGTTCTATTATTATCATTATTATTATTGTTATTATCATCATAATTATCATTACTGTTAATAATAATGGAATTATCATGAAAATCATCATAATTAGCTCAATTAATGTTAAAATCCTCATAATTATCATTCAGATTTTGCCTTTTTTTCCGACTTTTGGTATTTTATTCATTTTAACCTTTATTTCATTGTAAATGGACTCTATGATTATTATTATCATCATTATTATCATTATTGCCATTATTCTTATGATTACCATCATTATAGTCATTATCGTCATGATTATCATTATCATTATTGCAGTTATAATGATTATTAAGCTAATTATAACTGTCATTTTCATCATTATAACTAATTTTATAATGATAATAACAATAACGATAATTTTAGAAATAATAATGACAATAATACTCATTATAATAACAATAATAATGATATTGTCATTATTAGTATGAAAATTATTAGAATAGATTAAATTATTGCTATTATTGCAGTTTTTATTAAAAGGATCATTATAATTATGATTTTATTATTATTATCATTATTATTAGTCATTATCATCATTATTGTGAATAATAATGGAATTATCATAAAATTCATCATAATTACCTGAATTAATGCTAAAATCATCTTAATTATTTAAAACCGAAAAAGTTTTTTTCGACCTTTTTTTCAAAAGGCTGTAATGCACTAGATTTTGCCTTTTTTCGACTTTTGGGATTTTATTAGTTTTAGCCTTCATTTCATTGTTTATGTACTCTATGATTCTCATTATCATTAATATCATTATTGGTAATAATAAAGGAATTATCATGAAAATCATCATAATTACATGAATTAATGTTAAAATCATCATATTATCATTTATAAGCGATAAAGGTTTTTTTTTTTACCTTTCTTTCAGAAGGCTGTAATACACTAGATTTTGCCGTTATTTCGGCTTTTGGGATTTTATTAGTTTTAGTTTTTCATTATAAATGGACTATGATTATTACTATCATCATTATCATCAATATTGTCATTATTCTCATGATTATCATCATTATCGTCATGATTATAATTATTATCATTTTCATTATTGCAGTTATAATGATTATTATGCTAATTATTACTGTCATTTTCATCATTATGACTATATTTATAAGGATAATAAGAACAATGATAATTTTAGAAATAATAATGACAATAATATTCATTATAATAACAATGATAATGATATTATTTTTTCTATTGTCATTGTCATTAAAGGCGAAAAAGGGTTTTTTTCTACCTTTTTCTCATAAGGCTGTAATACTCTTATGGGATTTTATTAGTTTTAGCCTTTATTTCATTATAAATGGACTCTATGATTATTATTATCATTATCATCATCATTGTCATTATTCTTATGATTATCATCATTATAGTCATTATCGTCATGATTATCATTATCATTATCATTATTGCAGTTATGATTATTACTGTCATTTTCATCATTATAACTATTTATATAATGATAATATCAATAATGATAATTTTAGAAATAATAATGACAATAATACTCATTATAGTAATGATATTATTATTATATATATTGTCATTATTAGTATGAAAATTATTAGAATAGAGTTAATTTTGCTGCTGTTGCAGTAATTATCAAAATTATTACTATAATTATTCTTTTATTATTATCATTATTATTATTGTCATTATCATAATAATTAGCATCATTATTGTTACTAATAAAGGAATTACCATGAAAATCATCATAATTACCTGAATTAATGTTATAATCATCATTATTATCATTTAAAAGCGAAAAAGTTTTTTTTCGACCTTTCTCTGAAAAGGCTGTAATACGCTATATTTTGCCGTGTTTTAGACTTGTGGTATTTTATTAGTTTTAGTCTTCATTTCATTATAAATCGACTCTATGATTATTATCATCATTATCATCTTTATTGTCATTATTCTTATGATTATCATCATTATAGTCATTATCGTCATGATTATCATTATTATCATTATTATTGTCATTTTCATCATCATTATTTTTATAATGATAATAACAAAAATGGTAATTTTAGAAATAATGATGATAATAATACTCATTATAGTAACAATGATAATGATATTAATATTATTTCTATTGTCATTATTAGTATGAAAATTATTAGAATAGAGTTAATTATTGCTATTATTGCAGTAAATATCAAAATTATCATTATAATTATCATTTTATTATTATCATTATTATTATTGTCATTATCATCGTTATTCTTAATAAAAGGGGAATTATCATGAAAATCATTATAATTACCTGAATTAATTTTAAAATCATCATAATTATCATCTAAAAGCGAAAAAGGGCTTTTTTTTTTAGACCTTTCTCTCAAAAGGCTATAATACACTAGATTTTGCCATTTTTTCGAATTTTGGGATTTTATTAGTTTTAGCCATTATTTCATTATGAATGTACTCATTATTATAGTCATTATTGTCATAATTATCATTATCATTATTGTAGTTATAATGACTATTATGCTAATTATTGCTGTCATTTTTATCAATAAACCTATTTTTATAATGATAATAATAAGGAAAATTTTAGAAATAATAATGACAATAATACTCTTTATAAAAAGAATAATAATGATATTATTATCATTTCTATTTTCGTTATTAGTATGAAAATTATTAGAATAGAGTTAATTATCAAAATTATCATTATAATTATAATTTTATATTTACTATCATTATTATTATTGTCATTATCATCATTATTGTTAATGATAAAGGAATTATCATGAAAATCATCATAATTACCTGAATTAAAGTTAAAATCATCATAATTATCATTTAAAAGCGAAAAAGTTTTTTTTCGACCTTTCTCTCATAAGGCAAGATTTTGCCGTTTTTTCGACTTCTGGGATTTTATTAGTTTTAACCTTTATTTCATTATAAATGGACTCTATGATTATTATTATCATCATTATTATCATTATTGTCATTATTCTTATGATTATCATTATTATAGTCATTATCGTCATGATTATCATTATTTTCATTATCATTACTGCAGTTATAAGGATTATTATGCTAATTATTACTGTCATTTTCATCCTTATAACTATTTTTATAATGATGATAACAATAATGATAATTTTAGAAATAATAATGACAATAATACTCATTATAATAACAATAATAATGATATTATTATTTCTATTGTCATTATTAGCATGAAAATTATTAGAATAGAGTTAAATATTGCTATTATTGCAGTAATTATCAAAATTATCATTACAATTATCATTTATTATTTTTATCATTATTATTATTGTCATTATCATCATAATTATCATTATTATTGTTAATAATAAAGGAACTATCATGAAAATCATCATAATTACCTGAATTAAAGTTAAAATCATCATAATTATCATATAAAAGCGAAAGAGAACTCATCATTATCATCATTATTGTCATTATTCTTATGGTTATCATCATTATAGTCATTATCGTCATGATTATCATTATTATTGTAGTGGATATTTATAAACTCCGTAGAGTTAAAGATGTTGGTTTGGTAGCGTGTATTCCAACTACAGGTAATCTCCATGTGGGTCTGGCGTTAATAAACAATGACTCTCAGGTGAGCTAAAGAGTGATTCCGTAGTCACGAGAAAAAAACAATAAGACCACTGGCTGACAAAAAAGGCAACATAAAAAGGAGCATCCATATTATACATTTATTTCGCACAAACTTTCCATAAGAACAAATACACAGGACAACACACCATACACTTACTTGAAAAACAGAGGCCATAGCCCGAGAAGCACCAGTCAGCCAGCTAAAAACCCAACGGTCTGTCACCACACACGAACAAAAGCCTCCCCCTCTAGACCGATCTGGCTTGGCCTTATATACCGGTGGCTATCGTGCTTACTGGGATTTTACCCATAATGCAATTAACTTTGTTAAATAGTGTATGGTGTGTTTAAAATAAGTTAGAAAATACATAAAATAAAAGAACGATAAAACTATACAAAAATGGGCACATAAAATGGATAAAAGATAGGAAAGTACGAAAAAGTGAAAGAAGGGATCCGTGAGAGAAAGCGGAGAAACACGAAGGGAAAAACGAAAGAAAAACAAAGCTAAGGTGAATTAGTCGAAGACGAAACGGCAAGAATAAAACAAGGTAAGTATAGAATATAAGGTAAGTAGTGTATAAGTAGTGTCGTGTATAGTAGGAGTAATGTAGATGTAGAGGTAGATCACGGACCAGTGGGAAAGGTAAGTCAAAGGAATATGAAAGCACAGGCATATTCTTATTTAAAAAAAAAAGGCGCAGACACACAGAAAACAGCAAAACCACGTCATCTTGCAGGGCGGAAGAGTCCGTAGATTAATTAGGTCGATCCATAACGTCAGGGAAACAGGCGGCCCGAAAGCCTACGGGATGACCCGCCTACAGCCAGGGGAAATTCACTACAACTCCCTCCCCGCCTGACTTCGGACGACTCCCTCTCGGCCTCGACGCACACAGAACGGCCACTGCCTGCTTCTGAGGACCCTAGCGTGCGGCCCGGTCCAGCCACTCTCGACTGAGCAGACAGGGTCATGCAGCATCAGAGGGGCAAGCAGAGAGGTGACGAGAGGAGTCAGTCGAAGGCCACACCACCGGATCCACGGGTCGGAAGAAGCAGCTCACGGTCACCGCGACCGTCCACGACCCTCCGGAGGAACGGCTCTACACTGCGGATGGACTCAAAAGGACCGTAAAGCACAAGGAACATCACACCTGCAAGAGACTGGGATTAGTGTATGGCATTTACTGTGTTCATCCTGTATAAAAGTAAACTCCTGAAAGGAATGCCACTGATAAATCTATATATACGGATGCACGACCAGACAGGAAGAAGGGCAACGAAGGATGAAAGCGAAGAAGGCAAAGGACGACGACCCAGCAAGCAATCACACCCAGGCTGAAAGAATAGGAAAGAGACAGAATAAACCAAAAAAATGAAATAAAATCAATGGGCCCAAAACATAAAATAAAACATAAGATAAAATGAAACTTAAAATCAAACTTAAAATTAAATACAAAACTTTTACATAAGAAATACAAAATGAACTTAAGAACAAACTTAAAATTAAGCTTACAATTAATGGACCTTAAAAATACAACTTAAACATAAAAACTTAAAAGTAAACTTAAAAGCTACAAACTTAAGAATTATACAGAACTAAATTACATAAAAATCAAGCACAAATTTACGAAGCAAATATATAAACTTAAGATTAAACATAAAAAAAGACCTCAAAGAAGAAGACCAACCACATGTTGGAGAGGTGTACATACATTACCATGAATACACTGCCATGAAATACAGAACCTATCATCTCGACTTGGGCTGGAAGAATACAATTCAGATTAATACACGGCACATACAATGTTAATGCACAATTTCTTATGTCATTCAACACTGCTGATACATTAATTTTCACGCCCTTATTCGTTTTCAGAGCATTTTCTATTACGATACTGAACACTTTGCACTCAACACAAAACCTCTCACTGGCACAGGCCTCCAAGCAAAAACAAAGAGGGAGACCAATCTAGGCTAACCATGGTCAGGAGGTCGGCAAAAGGAAGCCAAGAGAGCAACTGCAGGATCATCCTCCGGGAGCCCGTCTAAAGGAGGAGGATCGTCCATGTCCCCATTCTCATCTAGCTCATCCTCATCTGGCAGGTGGAGTTCATCATTCGTCCTGTAAGGCCTCAGCTGATTGAGGTGGTAAATCTTCTCCTTGTAAGGAGGAGAGAAAACCCTAACCAACCGTGTTACAGGACCGGTCTTCTTGCAAATACGAGCCGGGCCAAACCACCGGGGACCAAGAGCTCCACGCCGTCCTGCTCCAGCCATGCGAGGAAGGTCTTTAAAGAGGACTAAATCACCAACCTCAGCAGCAAAGGTGGACTTGCGGGTTCGCCGATTATAATCCCGGGCCCAGCCTTCTCTGGCCTGCACTGACGTCTCCACGGCAATCTCTCTAGCTCTCCTCAACCTAGCAGCAAAAGACTGTGTTGCCTCATGATCAGTCTCCTCATAATTGCTATTGCCAACAGGATAGGTGTCAATATGTCCAGTCAACAAGTAGAGAGGTTGATCACCTACTGAGCGGTGTACCGCACTGTTCATGGCCAAACGAACATATGGCAAAAGTTCATCCCATTCTAAGGGAGAAGCCTCCAGAAGAGTTGCCAAGGCGTTTTTTACCACCCGATTGGTGCGTTCAATCATCCCGTTAGCTTGGGGATGGAAAGCAGTAGTGAAAATAGTTTGTACACTGGCTAACTCACACACCCTCTAAAATAAATTGTTTTTAAATTCTCGGCCATTGTCTGTTTGCAATAAACGAGGTGGCCCAAACACAGTCACGAACTGATTAATAAAAGCATCAGTCTCTGCATCCTTGGAGGGCAGAGGTATCAACTGAACGTATCGGGTGAGTTGGTCTATGAAAGCCAATACATATCTATTGCCTTGGGAGGTCACTTCCAGTTCCATTAGGTCTGCAGATACCCTTTCCAGTGGGTAACTGGCCTGTGGTGCAGCAGCAAGAGGAGCACGATAAGCCATACCTTTATGTTTCTGGCAAGATCGACATGTACCAACATATTCTTTGACGGCAGCCAACATGTTAGGGAAGTAAAAGTAATCCCTGAGCTTACAATATGTCCTGTAGACCCCAGGGTGACCTGCTGTTGCACTTGAATGAGCTAAATGCATGGCAGAACCCCTAAGTGACTTTGGCACTACTAACTGATGGAGTACTCGATCTGGGAGGTGACGAACATGGTATAAAACTCCATCTCGAAGCTCAAACTCTTCAAGAGTTAGAGGAAGGTGACGACGTGGCAAATTCGGTTCCTCTAAATATTCGATCACCTCTTTCCACAGGGGATCCTCAAGTTGGTGACGACGCAGATCGTCTGGATCACGATTGTGCAGTTCTGTTGCAGCCACTGCATGACTCAACTGGTCTGGGACACGATGCTGAGTCCCTTGTTTGTATTTTAATATATAGTTATAAAAACTAAGTTCGTGTGACCACCGAGTCATACGTAAACTCTTTGTTTTTCTACTAAACACATAAGTCAAAGGCCTATGGTCTGTGTAAATGTAGAAGCGGCGCCCATACACATAGCAGTCGAAGGCTCGTACCCCTTCCACTACTGCAAGTGCTTCACAATCAATTGCAGGATAACGAGTCTCGGCATCCCTAAGTTTGCGGCTGAAGTATGCAACAGGCTGCAAGCGACCCTCATCATCACTTTGCATTAAGCAAGCGCCGATGGCAACACCCGACGCATCGGTGTGGATCTCAAAGGACTTGTCAAAATCGGGCTTACTAAGAACTGGGGCTGAGATAAGTGCCGTCTTCAAGCTCTGGAAAGCAATTTCCTCCAGCTGACCCCAGGCAAACTTGGCATCCTTAAGTGTCAAGCTCGTCAGTGGAGCTGCGATATTTGAATATTGTTTAATATGCTTCCTAAACAAGCCTGTGCAACCGAGAAAGCGGCGCACTTCCTTTTGATTCCTAGGCTGAGGCATCTTTTGTATGGCAGCCACCTTATCTGGGTCAGGTTCCACACCCTTAGGCGAGATCTTAAAGCCCAAGAATTTAAATGTATCTGTTGCAAAGACACATTTCTTCCTGTTGAGCCTGAATCCTGCTTTTAAAAGGAGCGACAGAGTCTCATCTAAGTGTCTCAGATGGTCATCAAAGTTGTTGCTGTGCACCACCACATCATCTAAATAGGCAATGGTGTGCCTGCCTAAAACAGATGGAAGCACACAGTTAACAGCCCGTTGAAATGTTGAAGGGGCAGTTGCCAACCCAAATGGCAACTTTCTGAACTGAAAAAGTCTATGCCCATCTGAGAATGCAGTCTTCGGCCTATCATCTGGACTGACATCCACTGTCCAGTAGGCACTGTGAGCATCAAGAGCAGTAAACCACATGGTTCCATGGAGCTGATCAATGACCTCATCAATGCGTGGCATTGGATAAGCATCTTGCTCTGTAATGCTGTTGAGACCTCTGTAGTCAATGCAGAAACGGATGGACCCATCCTTCTTTCTGACGAGCACAATTGGGGAATGCCAAGGAGAGGTGGAATGCTCAATAACCCCTTGTGAGAGCATATTGTCACATTCCTTCCGTATGAACTTTTTAGAGGCTTCTGGGAGACGCCACTGCCTCACACATAGTGGACCTTCGCCCTCTTTTGTTTTAATAGTATGGGATATACCAGGTACTGTCCCTAATTTACCTTGTGCATCAAATAATGCCACATACTTTACAAGTACCTGCCTGAGCTGCTGTTGTTGCTCAAGGGTGAGATGGCCCAGATCAATCTCACTTAAAAGGTCACCAAGCTCAGCATCTTTCAGCTGAACATCTTCAGGGCAGTCGGTGCTTGAACCTGACTGGTCAACCCCAACAGGTGTTTGTGTCACAATACTGCAAGGTGGGAGATCCACATCTGGCAGAAGGATGTAATCATCTGCACCCCCAAAATCTCCAACAACATCAAAGCTGTCAAAGTCATCGTCAATAAATCCCTCATCAAGTTCAAAATCATTGTCATTGCCCATGAAAAGCTCAGTCCCTAAAGCTTGCTCTTCTGCAGCATACTGGAAAGAAGTCCCAGGAATGGCAGCTTTTCTTATCTTGGCACTCTTACTATTAATCATGTTGGTTTTATTTGGCACTGCACTATCAGAAACAACACCCTTAACACTCGCATTAGCACTTTCACTATTAATACCACCAACACTGGCACTTTTCACGGTATCACAAACACTAACATCACTTTCATTTTGCTTATCATCAATTACATCTGTGCTTCCAGCCTCAAGTGAGAAAACTTGTACAATGTTTTCAACTACAGCTAACCTATGTCCATTTCTTAATTTTACAGGACGTGCAGTCTCATTTACTGCCCAGACTTTAAGTCGGCCATTTTTCACCTCTTGTAGAAACCTAGGTGCCACCAAGGGACACTCAATACCAGCAACCATAAGTTCCTTGGCGGCTTGCATACCCCTAGGAACGCTACACTTGACAAAACGTCCACTATGAGGCGGTAAAAAAGCAGGTACAGCAACATGTGCAACCTGTGAAGCAGGTAGCGACCTAGGTTGCTTGCAATGTACCTCAACAAGAACAACCTGTAATGACTGGGAGTCAGTATACGTGACTGAAAACTTCTGACCTTGCAAGACCAAAACATCCACCTTACTATGGTCAGAAAAACACTCAAGCCTGAAGTTAAAACGTCTGAGGAGATCCATGCCCAAAAGAATATCTCCAGGAAAGGAAATACCATCCAAGATACATACTTTATGTTTAACACAAATTCGATCATTCACACGAAAACTCACCAAACTTTCACCCAAAACTGGAATGGTCTTACCAGAAACTCCTTTCACCCTTTTAAAAGATTCATTCTCACATCTTATTCCCATCTTTCCTGCAGCTATCCCCTTGACAATGGTCACCTCAGACCCCGTGTCGACAAAACACAGCGTTTTGAAGCCATTGACCATCAAAGAAACCATAGGTCGACCTGCAGGTTTCTGAAGAACCTCGTTATCGCAATCAGTGGTTGACAGCACTTCTTTGCTCGCCAGTGACGGTGTCGCTGCCACGCCCGACCTGGCGCGATACAAAGGGACACTGCCGTGCAAAGTGACCTTGCTCACCACATGCAAAGCATTTCCTCCTTTCACTCAACACACAACACTCTGAACTATCATGCTCGTGGTTCTTGTGGTAGCGACAATACTTTCTAGGAGGATCTACCTCGGCTGCTGCAAGAACCCGTGGTCGGAAAGACGACCTAGTAGGAGAGCTTACCCCAGGACCTTCAATTTCCCTGAGACTCCAAACTCTCTGGGTAGTCTCGACAAGATTACAAAGCTCTGCCTCTTCCTTCACCACAACTGCTTCCCTAATCCATCGAGGAAGACCTTGCAAAAAGACCCTTCTGATGAGGCAATCTGGGTCACCATTAGTACGAGGATAATCCCGTAATCCCTGGTACACCATACCTTCTAAAATTAAGTAAAAATCCATAGGTGCTTGCCCAGCTTGTAGTTTCTGACTATGAAGCACACGATAAAAATCAGATGAAGTGCCAGTCCCCCTGAACTTCTGCCTAAGTTTATCTTTAAATTCTACCCAGGAGACAATACTATCAAAGAGGGGGGAATTTATTATAAGTTCTGCTGCACCCTTACATGAAGCCTTTGCAGCTTTAATAAAGGCTGCATCGGTCTGAGGTCGAGTGTGGTTCTCGACACTCCGGAGCCAGCTCTCGACCTCTTGATTACGCTTAAGGGGATGGGCAGAGCTAACCTCTGCCTTAAACTGAGGAATTGGATCCCTTTGCACCACAAACTCAACTGGGGGAGCTTCCCTGACAGAAACGGGTGTTGAAGGACGAGATATACGGGCTTCCAACTCGCTATTCTGGAAGCGCAGATTCTGAACCTCTAGGGTGA